>NW_019102958.1:7885-252885 GCF_001856785.1 Myzus persicae | reverse complement strand
TAAACGTTATGAATCGTGTTCTCGCGTATATGTACTAAGGGAGCACCAATTTAAATATTATTTTATTATTGTATACTATATGCATGATGTTCAACAATTTTATTGGGAGATAACTAGTTAAAAATTATAATAACTTTTTTAAATTTGTATCATTTCGCTCGTATAAATGTTTATTGTACCCACTAACGCGATCTCTTATTTATGTATACTATAATATGTATGACAGGTGTGTTGTTTTGACCGTTCAAAGGGATTTCAAACGGTATACCTATAAAACCTGTGTGGCTATATGTGTATAATTGTATAAATATACGTACGATTTGATTATAATTGTTCGTACTTGAAACTGACACCTCTTATTGTTGTTACACACAATAGGTATGTATGGTTTTTAAAAAAAAAAACGCGATTATATTATGTCTATAGAAGTGTTCTGTACGAACGTATTCATAACAATCGCAAACGATCAAACGACGTGTACCCGTGCGAATACCGCAATATTCTATGGTATCGCACTTTCGTCTCGTTATGACTATTCTGATCATATGTAGATACAGGTACACGGGTAAGAGTAAGCCGGTAAGCAGTATAATAAACGCATAACATATATGTATAGGTAACATTAAAGTCGCAGAGAAACGGGCAATGAGCGATCGTCTCATTAAACGCATCTCAATATGATAATAATGTACGTGTGTACAGGCTACGACGGCGACGGCGATGATAATTATTGGTAATAATTTTAAAAAAAACAATATTATAACACAGCTATTATGATATTGTGGTGTCTTACCCGACGAGAAGAGCAGCAACAGCAGGGCCGGGATGACGGTCCACGGCGGCGACGTCTTCGCCGCGTCGATCAGCATTTTTTCTCTTCTTTTTTGTTCTCTCTTTAACGACGACTTACACGCACCGCAGTTGGCAAGTCATCTGAAACACACTCACACACACACACAATCACTTATACAATCACACACGCGCACGGACGTACATATACGTGCGGCGCGCGCACACATATACACACACGCTGCACATGCACATGCACACGCACACAAGTCGATCTCGCGCTCGTAGATGTACCCAAATAGTTCGGACGAGGGACCGAGAAAATAATATTATGGGAAATGTGTGAGCCACATGTGCCGGGCACGACTGGCACACGTGTGCATCGGCCGATGGCCATTCACACACGCGAGCCCTGTTGTTCGTATTAAAACGGTACGACATATTTTATTATTATTATTATCATTATTATATGATATTGTACGACTGTCGAGTACGGTACAGTACACGAAGATCTGTCAAAATTTACGAAAAAAATAGATCATTGTTTTCCGGAGACTTCGTACCTACCTTAGACCCACGTACAATAATAAATGAAGACAGAGCAAGCCCCGTTTATACTCGCTACGCATTGTGCTGCTCGCGTACGACATGATATTATTATTGCGGGCAATGTGTGTACAATACGGTAGGTACCTACACGACTTTCCAAAAACGGACTAGACGAATTTAAATCGGTCCTTAACCCCTCTCCCCCCCCCCAACCCGTACGGTTCTGTTTAAAATATACGCAACATCATGTCGCCTCAGTGCATTTTGACGGCGAAGCTCGTGGAATGCTAAATCATTATTATTTTTTGACCGGTGTCGTATATCCACTGCGTTCGGAATTCAACAATATTCGCATGCGTATAGCTATGATCTCTCGAAATGACAATAACAATAACGACAACGATACGGATCGCGACGCTGTCGGTCGGTAGGACACTTACCTGCAGGTGCACTGGTAGATCGCGATCGTTCGTCGTCGTCGTCGTCGTCGTCAACAACGCATGTCCGACGACGGATTGCGCGCGCGGCGTGCCGATTGCGCGAATGATATTCGATCGCGGCGACGCGCAATATCGTGTACTGGCGCTGGTACTGGTGCCGGTGCTGCTGGGTACTGGTGGCCTGCGTGTGCTGATGCTGCGAGTGCGCTGTCGGTGCGGCGGCGTCGGCGGAGTGCGGACAGACTGCTAAAAATAAAACCGGTTGCGTCCGCCGGCGCGGCTGCTCCTCCGGCGGCGGCGGCGTCGGCGTCGGTGGGGGAGTGCGCCGCCGCATGCCTCCGCGCGCGCGTGCGCGTGTGAGCGCGCCCGCGATCGCTCGTTCTCAGATGCTGCGGACGCCGCGGCGACGGCGCCCGTGAACTGTCTACGCCGCTTTTTCGGGGATGATCCACTCCGGCGGAGACGCACGCGTTAATCCTACTGGGAACCTACTTGTCGTTCGCACACGTGTTTATTACATGTGTTCGTCAGCATGGTACCCTTAACATAATAATATAATATGTATCGATATGTGAATTGTCCGAGACCCGAATTTCCTTTAAAATATTTTATCTCAGAAGGCACGCTACAGGAACTCCTTTGTAACGCATTATTTCGTCCGATAAGCCATGATATGACCCCGACCTCCGGCCTATGGGTGTACGCCGGGTGTACGGGTTATATACACTGTGGGCAATATATACGGGAATTGGTTTCCCAAAAAAATATTTATCACCGAATCATGAAAGCGATGCACAGTTCGAATTTATTAGACCCCATCATATAAATATATACGAATAATTTTTGGTTCTGTGATTAACACATGCCATAAATGGGGACAGAACTTTTGTCTATACATCACGACCAACAACACATCTTTATGAGAATCGCTCGACGAAAAACTAAATTCAAATATTTTATCATTAAATAAGAAATAGATACCATGTGAAATGCATATATAATATATCAGCTACGAAAAGTTTATTGTTGAACAAAATATGTAAAAATTGTATATAACTTCCAAATTTCCAGTTTATAATTCGTAAAAAATGTTTACTAATATTTACTGTATATGCACTTTAAATCAATTTTAATTTTAGTTAACTTCGACTTTTTCCATCATGCATGGTTATGGGTGAAAATTTTATTTCAATAATTGTATTATAAAGCTATTTTATTTAATGCGAATTGTACAGTTAACTTTTTTTCTTGCGAATCTTCAACTCCGACTCAAGGCGACTGCAACGTCTCTAATTTTTCAAAGTCACTTATTTTATTACTCCATATCGGATATTTGTTTTTAATTCAGTAAACAATATTTACTGCAAATTTATCGGTTCATTGGGTTGTGGAAGAGTAGTTAAATGATCTATTATATTTATCTACGGCCGTGTTATGAGATTCAAATGTTCTGGATTTCACGATTCTCACGTTTGCGCGACACGATTACGTATGTAGGTTGAGTATTACTCGGCAGTAACGCGCTGTGTAATTTCAACCGTGAAAACATTCGTAAAACGAATGCGTACATCGAGATGAATATAATATGATACCTACCTATTCATAATCGTCTAAGCACGAATAGAAACGTTTAAGAATTGCTGCACGTTCATATACATATAAAAGCCATAATGTTGGTAATGTATATAGACATATAGTATGCGCTCACGGCTCACCTGTTTAACGTCTAACAACAGTCGATCCAGGAACTGCAGGTTTAGTAGTTTTCCTGTACAAGATCAAAAGCGTATCGTCGAAACATATTTTTGTACGGAGGACGAACTAAATCGCAATAAATTCATATTTAATATTGCATGTACCAGGTACATTGTACCTATTATACCTATACCTAACGGCCAATGAGCCTGGTATGTATTAAATAATTTGTATAATAATTGTACATGTGTAATTTTTCCCAATTCGGATCGGACGGAAGCAAATAAATAATTAAAAAACCACTTATATGGTAAAAGAGGCATTTTATATTGATGTGTAAAAATAACAATTAAAAATGCACTAAAACATGTAAAAATGTTTCAAGCAATTATCTATAATTTCTATTAAAATAAACATTTAAGCAACTAAATAGCTGTATAATTTAAAGTTTAAACAAACTACCTTCGGTAAAGGATTGACGGTTTGTGAACTACTGTGGGCAATCGTATTCAATGTTATCTCAAATTCAAGAAATTTAAAATTTAATTCCAGCACATCAGTCGAGAGGAAACTGGAAAATTGTCAGGTTTGCATCGTTATTTGGCAGTGTCGGTAGAAAACATCTGGTGCCCCTGGTTAATGAACCTGGTAGGATAAGTGGAACTAGGACTACCATAAATTATAAATTATAAGTAGTTTATTAAACAATAAGTAGTAAGAGTATAATATTAAAAGAATCCTGGGAAAAGTTTTTAATTTATCGATTAATAGATCGATCGAAACCATCTTTATTTGTACATTACTTTATTAATAAGTATCTATATAATTAATAATATAATAAATTTTAAGTTGTCACGTAGAGTATCCTTATCCTTAGGGCTTAGGTAGGTACAATAACATAATATAGGTACCATGAAAATATATTTATAATATTATACTAATCACAGACATACCGTAGCCAGAAAAAACTAATCAGTAACCACTATACCACAAATATAATGAAATACTTGTGTTGACAAACGGTACAATGTAATAACAATCCAGTTGTTAGCTCCCAAGTGATTTTCGGAAATTTTTTAGGAAATCCATGTATTTGACCGAGTTAAGAACTAAGAACAATGTATAATCAAAATTTGTCAATGGAACTTAGTCCCAAACTTATAATCGTTTTTGAAGTTTTATTATGCTTTTATACATGTACCTCTCGTTACGTCGTATCCGCATGTGTTGTCTCCGTCTTACACAAGTACGACATAACACATTTTCTTTCACCAGATTCAACAATGGGCTCTTATTTTTTATATAAGAATGTATTGATCTATTTTCAAATTTTTAGATAGGGACATTATCTGTATTCTCTAATTGGTTTTTTACAATATTTTAATTTTTAATCAAATTATGAATGTTTTCAAATATTAATGCTTTACATACCTATTAATTCATAACTCACTTAAAAATTAAATTATCATAAAAAACCAACTAGAGAACACTGAAAATATTCTTCCCTCTAGATTAACTCAAATATTAAAACTAACAGCACACTATAATTGAAATAATGAACGAATTTCGCTATGTTGTATATATGTACGACGAGGACCATACGTCATACGGGTGCGAAGTCGCTTCAATATCTAGTATACGTGGTAAGCTTATCTACAAAAAAAAAAACTGGGAAATTCGCTAGATTCACTTGCACAGGGTACCTAGTAGGTTTCAATAACGATTAGCCTGTCAGTGACTACTATAGAATTTTTTCAAGTGTCAACATAACAACATTAGAGGACGCTACCCATGCATTTGTTGTCTCCGTCTTATGTAGACATTAGGCATAAAAAATTTTCTTTCACATAGTGTGCTGTTAGTTTTGATATAAGAGTGAACTGACTACTATCAGAGTTTTAGGCAAGAACATTATCTATGATTAAGCGTCGGCAGATTTTTGGATATTTTAATTTTCAAGCGAGCATTTTTTATTTGTGTTATTTCACATACTCGTAACTCGCTTGAAAATGAAAATATCGAAAATCCACAGATGCCTAAGCATAAATAATGTTCTTACCTAAAAGTTTGACTATACTTAAATTCTCTCTAATATCAAAACTAACGGCACACTATTCAAAGTCAAACCAGTGAACGAAAATATGACATGTCGTTGGTAAGACGGAGACAACAAACACATGGGTAGCATCCTCTTAAACGTTTATAAAAAATCGTCACTATTGAATATATTTATTTTCTATTTTCTGTAGTAATAAGTAAGCCAACCAGTAATCTCTTATAAGTTATAAGTACTTATAATTATTATTTAGGTAAGTAAGATCGGACAAAATAAAAAATTCAAGTTAAAAAAAAATACATCATTGTAACATTTTTGTCATTCCGCTCAGATTCACTGAATTTAAAATTAAAAAATACATAGATACCTTTGGAAAATAAAAATATGAAATAACATTAAATGTTATCCCTTCTTCAACTGCGATGGTGGTGTAATGGTCAGCATAGTTGCCTTCCAAGCAGTTGATCCGGGTTCGATTCCCGGCCATCGCATGATTTTTTTTGTTTTTTTTTTAACAACAGAGCCTAAATAATGTTAAACAAAATGCCTAGTAAGTTTTCTTTTACTAGAATTTAAAAAATAATTATTTTTGAGCCACTTACATGTTTTAGGTGCAATTGAGATTAATAATTTTACAACACTGGATTTTCAAACGTACTATATCGTAATAACGATTAAATGATTCTTTCATAAGGTATACAAAAAAAATTAATATCACGAAACCATGAAACATTCAACTATTATTTAAATTATCATTTTTATATAGAACTAGCTGATTCCGTGCACTTCGTTGCCCGTTAAAAATTCCAAGTCTATACGACACTCATTGGTGATAATGCGAACAATATATTATTATCAGGTAGGCAATCCACCTGCGGTCACCGCTAGGTGCCTACTCTATATGAATAATATGTTTTATTTTGATTTCGGACACGCCGTTGAGCAGCTATAAATGCAACTCAGCCATCTTGGTAGGCAATGAGTAAAAATTCGATTTGATGCATGCTTCGATTACCAATGACAACCAGTATACTATACGAAAAAAATACTAATTTCTACTAAATACATAGGTATTTATATTTCTCATACAACCAATATCCACCATTTGTGAACAAAATTTTCTTCGTAAATCTCAAAATCCCGGTTGCACCTACCAGGGCCAATTGTGAATATAAATCATCCAGAAAACCACTCAAACTGCACGCACAAAAAATGTGATCGAAATTGGTCCAGCCATTTTAACAGGCATAAGAGACATATACAGACACACAGACGGATATTCATTTTCATATATATAGATATTTACACAATAGAATTTTCAAAATATTCAGCCTAATTTTAAACTAAATTATGGGCATTTGTGATCAAAATTATCTGTAAATATTGATAAAAAAGTTTAAGCTCGGTGTAAAAGTTTGAAAATATAATACACGATTCTTCATAAGTTGTTTTATTATACATTTGTACATACTACATAGCTTCAAAAAGTCGTTTATAATTTGTGTATTGTGTATTGTGTTAACGCATAATATATGCACGACTATAATACTTACTAGTTACTATAATATATATAATATGTGGCTTAGTGAGGCGTGGTCGTACGCTCAATCTGCATAAATGCTCTGAGCGTCCATACCGGCCGTCGTTGCTAGCACTCGGATGGGTGACCACCCATATGGGTCGAAACCTAAAATATATCGAATGATAACGATAATGATGTGATATTAATAATTTTATAATTGTTAATAAGTAACCCACTATATTTTACTCTTCGCTAAAATATGTTATAGTGTTGGATAGTTGGATAGTTAGGTAATGCGAATTACAAATTACTGTAACAATATCAATTATGTTTTTTTTGATTCCGATAATAGTTTAAACTTTAAAATATTATTAAACATTCCAGGAATTAATGAAAATGTAATGTAATGTGTTAAAAATAATTTTAGGTAACGCAAATGTAATTTAAAAAATAATATTTTGAGTAACGGGTAACGTAGTTTTATTACTTTTTAAAAGTAATTTGCCCAACATGAACGCGTATTAATAATTGCTTTAAATATATATTATTTTATACAACTATTCTATCATTGGATGGCCTCCCTTATCCTGACATTCTGTCATTATATTATATTGTTTGTTGGTTGTGCATATTATCATATTTACTTATTGTGTTTTTGTTAATACAGACTGTAAATTTTCTAAAAGAAAAAACAGTTTACTTTTACATTAGCTAAAAATATGAAAAACAGCCTAGTTAACAACATTTTTCCAACACCTGTCAATATAACTATTTAGTTATCATAATATTTGTATAGTTGTATAGGTACTTTAAGTTCAGAGAGTACCTACGAATATATTACGATTCATAAATAATATCACAACATTTTTTTTGCCCTGGGAGAAGGTTGCCCCCCCCCCCCGTATATGCGCCACTGCCCTTGCCATTTTGTAACACTTTAACCCCTGCAGTAAAAGGCGTTATTCGACGAAACAAAAGAAGAAATTGCCCTAAAATTCCAAAAAATAAACTGTATTATTTTTATAACGATGTGTGTACATTTAGTGCAACCACTTAATAGAAAACATACTTAATAGTTTAACATACTTTGATATAGAAGCATCGATTGGAAAATGAGTACTTATAGCTTTTTTTATGTATTAGTTGTAAATTGTTATAAAATTATTTAATGTGTTTACTACTTGCCGAACTTTGAAAATTAGGTTCATTTTACGTTATGGATATAATATTCTATTTTATTACGCAAACGGGTTGACATTTTTTTGATATAATTTTTTGCTGCCGCACCAAACTTACGTCGTCCAATTTTTAAAATATTTGAAAATGGTTAACAGTCGTACATCTATAGTCTATACCTACCTATTTTTAACCAAAAAAACTTCAACTTTACTTTTTCCTTTATAGGCTGACTCGCGTAGAACTAATACATATTGTTTATATTTAACTCATTATAAAAAAAATATTAATAATACAAACATAATATTATATTATATTTATACAAATAATAACATTAAACTATTCAAATTTAATGTTATATAAAAATTAAAAAATGTGTGTTTCACATAAAATTTCTAAATAATAATTTCAAAATAAATTAACATCATCATACTGAAGTTGGCGTATAGAAGTGAGTCGACAGGTAATATATTGATCTGGGGAATAGTCATTTCTAAACTAAGACACTGCTCTAAATGATCCTCTGCGCTGTGAGTGCGTGTAACAGCTCGGTATTCAGCTTTTATATCTTTCAGGGAAAAAAATTAACACAAACAGCCGGTTAATCCGAAATATTTGTATTACTGCGTGTCTGCAAAATGACTATATATATAATAATATAAGTTCTAACAAAGGGGGATTGACTTTGAGATCGTCCGAGATCGATTGTTTGGCCACCCCTGAACTATACAGCAGATAACAGCTAGCGCGGTATAACCAAATAATATTATACGTAATAATATTCTGTAGTAGCTCCGTTCGAAATCTCGAGGAATGCACCTAATTAGTGCCCGGCAGCACTGCCTTCTACAAACATCAGTCTACTGCTATAGAGCATTATATTCGTATTTATAAACATGTATTTATTATATCCGGAGAAACATCTGCTGCACAACCCTCTTACAGAGCCGCACACGACGTGTTGACAAAGACAATCCCGACGCTCAGTGTATATCTCCATGATTCCATTATACATAATATCCTATAATAGTTTAATACCGCGTCTTATCTTTAATAATATTATATATTTATATCATATATGTATATAATTTATGCACCCCGGATTAACATTATAGTGTATAATATTATTATAATGTCTTCTGACGAGGGGTACGCGTATAGGTACCAACTACCTACATATTTTTTGCACACGTTCCACGCGTTTAATTTTACATCTGAGAAATAATCACTAAGTTATTATGTTTATTACAGCATAAACTGGCGTCTTCAAACTCTGATACGTGCTCACTGAGAGGGGGTGGTTATGTATTAAGGTTCGAGGGTTTGTAATATTTTAACCCTGTTTCATTGCTTCAATAATATATTGTAAACATTCTTGTCTGATCACGAACTGACGAACGTATAACCACGAAAACTATTTCGAAATTGACATGTAAGCTACCAATATTATTGACTGAAGAATTATTATTTATTTGTTGATCTCACATTATCAGTGGCGTAGCCAGGGGGGAGGCTGAGGGGGCTGCAGCCCCCCCTCCCCCCGAAATGTTAATAAAATTCAAAAATTATTTTAATGGTCTATGGTATTCGATCAAAAACTAAACCAACTCTGTGTAAAAAATTGATCAGCCCCCCCCCACCGGAAAAAAATCCTGGCTACGCCACTACACATTATAATATATTGTAAGTTGGCACTAAATTGTCATCGTTTTGTAATAATTTCAAATTTTAATATTATTTAAAGTGAATTGTTAATTTTTTGAATAACTGTATTGACAAAAAAGAACCTGTTGTTTGTACACGAATCGGACCAGTTCCTATTTAATCGATTAACCTTCCTGTTTCATTGTATCACAAAAATTGTATATATTTTTTGATTATTTAAACACGTTTTCCATTGGTGACATATCATATTAGTAGAAATATGGCATTTACCTACAATATTTTACAAATATATTTTTTTTAAACAAATCATTCAAAAACAACAATCAACAATTAGGTACAATGATTACTTTTATGATTTTCAATCATAATTATAGTGTTTAAATTCTGTACATATTTTTGATGTAAGCACATAAAACGTATTTTTATAAATAAATAACATTAACGATATTGTATTTACCTTTTTAAACATTACCCAGAATTTCAAGAAGGTTAAAACCATTCTAATTGAATTTAAAATTCTAATCGTTTCAAATATTTGCAATTATATGTGTTTCTATTTTATTATCCTACAGATAGATAAAAATTATGTATCATTTTAACCCAGGTGAAGTAAAATTTACAGCTAGATAATGTATATGTGTAATATATAATTTCAAATTTAAATTCAGAAAAAACATATATTTTAGAGTTTATAATTATACCAAAAAAAACTGCTTATACCTATTTTAAAAGGTTGTAACACTTGTATCCAATTTGTAAAGGTTTTATATTATGCAATTGACAATTGCATCAATTTTTTTTCAGCAATTTGTACTATTTTAATACAATAATAAAATGTTTATAATAAAGATTGATAATCTATACTAATATTTAAAGAAGAAAAATGATTCCTTTGTTTGGGGTAATCTCTCGAACTACTTAACCGATTTTAAATATTTTTTTACCATTACAAAGCTACACTATCCAATGGATCTATAGGCTTTCTCGATTAATAACCCTTTATTTTTTTTATAGAAATCATTGAAATAATAATAATAATAATAATAATAATAATAATAATAATAATATTAATATATTTTTGTTTATTTTAGGGTTGCTATATTGGTTACAGAATTTAGGATAGATGAATGGGAAATTAGCATTTTTTTGTTGTGTTCCGGTTTTAAAAATTGTTTCACCTTTAGGCACAAAGCTAAAAAAGTAAGAAAAAATAGTTTTTACGATTGAGTATAATTATTTTTAACTTGTATTTTCTATGACTGTGTTAAGAATATTTACTGGGGACTAAGATGGGGTTTTATACACTGGAATTTGTCATTTTTCGAACATCACTTCACCGGGTCTTAAATGACAAACCAAACACAAATTTCGAATCATATAGAGTTATTATTTTTAACGGGCAACGAAGTGCACGAGATCAGCTATTTAGTATTAAGTATATGAATGCATTATTATCATGATACTTGACGATGTTATAACGTGATTTTTACATATTTTTCTTTTCAATTTCTACATGATATTTTTACTTTTTAGTGCGATTAAAACTGTGGCCATTATAATATTATATAGGTAACTATAATATAAGAACGTTTCGGGTTTGTCGCCACGACAATAATAATATTTTCTCTTTTTTCACTCGTACAATAATGATCGTCGATAAAATTACTACACAAGATCGTGCATAGACCGTAAATAATATGTCCCCGACGACCGACGAGGGTGACGACCAAATGAAATGCGTGCTACGCGACTTGGCACGTGCCATGGCCAGCAAAAAGTGGCTGTTCGGGAAATTGCTGCCCCACAATGAGACTTACAACGAGATCACGGTCAACGGGCGGGAAACCTCGACCATGGTCCGCCTGAGACAGGCACTGTCCCGGGATCCGGTAGCGTTGCACACGCTGTTCGACATGTTCGCGTCGGCGGTGTGCAACAGGTCGTCGGACAACAACACGGGTGAGATCATGGCTGCGCTACGGTGCCTTTCACTGTCCGCGGTCACCGACGTCCGTTCGTTCGACGCGCTAAGAGCCCGGGTGGACGCGACGACCGCCGACATTCCGGTGGCCGAGCTGATCGAACACCTGTTGAAAAAAGTCGACGACGACGACGACGGCGGTGGCGGCGGCGGCCTGAACTTCCGGTCCGTGCCGTTCCCGAGCTGCGTGGTCGCTGCAGTCGGCCTACGACTGCCCCGGAACAGCTTTACGTTCGCGATGGGACCACGCCGCGGTGACGATGACGGTGGCCACGGCGAGGGCCTGTTCGTCTGCGTGCCGGTAACCAGTGCTACGGGCGCGTACGGCGAGCTGGCCCGGTGGCCGACGCCGCCCGAAGTCGGAGCGGCCGAAGACCTGCAAGTCGCACTCAGCACTGCCCGGTGGATAGACAGCTGGGGCGACGCGAGCCTGTTCGGCGGGGGCCGGTACCAGTCAGTGCTCGTGTGCAACGCGCGCAGATCGGCCCGAGACAGTCAGCTGCCCTACGAAATCGGGCCGCCGCGGTACCTAGTGGTGTGCGCGGAACAGACGCGGGCCAAAACGGCGAGGCGTCTCAGACGAAAACACGGCGACACCGCCGCCGTGCACGTGTCTGTCCGTCATCTGCGCACGTGGAATCTGTTGGTTTTGGGCGCGGTGGTGTTGATGGGCGGGTACATGGCGTACCGGTACGGGGTTTCCGCAATTTGGCAACCCACATACCACTGGCCCATTGGGGCAATTGGGCAGTTCGCTACGAAGCGCAGTGTATCCAAGCCGTGACCGCCTCGGTGACCCACCGGAACAATGCACAGACCGCCGTCAATCGGCGCCGCCGTGGTGCATTTAACATCGTTCTCTATTAATTTTTTAAAGCCTACTGGTGTGTATTTTTTAACAATAAATTACCATAGGTAATCAGTGGTATCTTATCATACATCTTGCGTCGTGTTATTTTATGTGTCTGTCGACGTCAGCCGTATTTGATATTATGTTTTACCATAACATCCACTGCCCACGCGACTCAGCCACAGCTCCGGCCACTGTAGCCATGGCAGGCAAGTCAGGCAGATCAACCTTCCTGTTCTAAGTAATTATTTTATAAGATCGCAGTAAAATTATTACAATAATTTTTAAGCACAATGGTTTGAAGAAAACAGTCGGTGAAAACAATGATAACAATTTTTGGGAATCGGAGGAAAATGAATGAAGGAAGTATGACACCTTTACTATTGGTACCTACCTACTGATTCATTTTAATTTAAAAATAAATATTTTGGCTGGTACCGAATTGGTTCCCGAGCTCCAACCCCACATGCCGAATTGGTTCCCGTCTGAAAAAGGTATTTTATTAAGGTAAGCCGAATTGGTTCCCGTTTAAAAAAGGTATTTTATTAAGTTGAGCCGAATTGGTTGCCGTTTAATTACGCACATTTTACAGGCTTAGGACTGTCAACTTAAAAGTAGGCTTGGTTAAAAATGTGCGTTAATGCGTGTTATAAAAAAAATGATATAATATTATATACAATTTTGAATCGTTGATTTTGAAGTCAACTATAGTCATCACTAGGTGTAGGTACAAAATACAAATAATAAAATATAATAAATACAATTATTTAAAATCGTTGATTTGCAAATTTGAAGCAAACTTTCTTTAAGTATTCAATTCGCGTAAGCTTCTCATTTGTGTACTCAGTCATACAATTTTCCAAGAATTTGTTATTTTTTTCTTGTTTGCTAGTAAGTTTCCTAGTATTATTACTTCGAAATTTAATATAATTTAATGTCTGAATACTGTTTAAAGTCTCCATAAAATAAAATATATTAGGATGGGCAGTTGTAAATTCTTTATTCAGCTTTGAATGGAACGATTCGCAACAATTTGTAGTCCTATCAATATTTTTGTCAAATCTAGCCCAAATTTTCGGTGGAAAGATACTGTCTGACATTATGTATGTATCATGAACGTAGTCGAAGAACTGATCCAATTTTGGGCAGTAGGGTTTTATGGCCATCAAATCATTATAAAAACAGTCTTCGACATCTTCAGGTGATAATAAGGGCAGTCCAAAAAATAGTTTAAGAAGTTGTCCGATTTCTGAAGCATTATCTTTAAATTCATTTGAGAGACCAAACTGTTGAATTTTTCTCCACCATGACTGACATAAATGGAATCTGCAACCTCTAACTGTAACTTGCTGTAGCTGTGAAGTTATGGCACTATGGATAGCTGTTTCAAAATCAACGAAAACCGTGCCAACTGTTAGATATTTTGCGACCTTATGTAAAGCAAGTATGTAAGTGTCAGTAGTCTTGTTCGGGAGTAGGCTGAATACGACAGGAACATAGCTATTTTGTACCTTGATAAAAATAGAAAATAATTGGTAAAATTGCTTAGGACAACTTTTGAATGTTCCATCGACAAATACCGTAGTGGCTTTCTTGAGTTGTTCCAAGTTCTGCGTGCATGTAAATGTAATTATATTGTTGACAGAATCGTTGTCATAAATAAAGTTTTCTCCGAGATTAGTTATTAACGAATATTCACTGACACTTTTATGCAGTTCTTCAAGATTAGAAGGTAACTTGGGAATTGTTCTTAATTTAGCAGCATTCAAATTTTTACGGACTCTGTTAATATCATTTTGAAGTAGTGACTCACTATGACTGTTTGAAGCTATCTCCTTGCGTATAATTTTTGATGGTCGCTCTGTAATAAGTTCGTCACATTTTCTTTTTAATGAATTTGTCAATTGTTGTCGCACAAGTGTACCATCGTTTTCACTTTCGTGGTTATGTGTTAATACTTCTTCACATAAACAATCTCCGTTCAATTTAACGTATGCTTTACATTTTCGTTTTGTACATATCCACCTCTGTATGTTATCTGCTAGGTTCTTTTGGAATCCAAACTTGTAATTGTCAATAATCAACAACTTAGTTCCCTTTTCACTAAACATAAACTCCATAATTACGAAAAATTAAAATTAAAAAACATAAATTCAAATACGAAGTACAAATTACAAATTTACACGATGTGTTATTCGAGACTGTACAGTGCTCACTGCTTACCAACATTATTGTCATTCGTACATAGGATATAGACGATATACCATACAGCGATAAAAGTACATATATCTTAATCGTTATCTTAATTGATCGGGATAACACAGATAATTTGCTAAACTTCCAATATATAAATATATTGCCATCTTATTGTATATTATATTATACTATAGATTATGGAGTGTAGCCGTGTAGGTACATTTATATTTTATAAATTACCTGTACACAAACGGGAACCAATTCGGTTACTCCCAATATTTTGTCTTGTCGGGCGGTAGTGCTGAAAGCCATCTTATTTCGACCGTAAATATTATTAACAATCTATTTAGCAATTGAAGTTACTTATTATACAATTCATACATCATGGTATAAATCGTAAGTATATTTTTCTTAATTTAAAGGTGTCGAAGACGGTGTGTTTTTAGTACTAAAACATGTCTTTCAACTTTCAAGAAAAATTCTCGAGCCCCATAGAATATTCGGATTTCGTTAATTTTTTAAAATTTGAAAACAGAGATCGATTTTCAAATCTGATCAAAGTCTTAGTTTCAATATTATAATTAAAAAATCTCTAAAATATGCATTTGAGTATAGAGTGCACAATATTAGTTATTTTTCAAAAGTATTTTTGTAGTACTATTTGAAGTAACACAAAAAGTTATGATCTTTCAGATTAAAAAAAAATGAACAAAATCCAACTGCTCAGCGAGGCACATGGAAGCATTCAAGCATCGGTCAGTAGATTAGTGGAAAAGTATTATAATTAAGATAGACAACTAAAATATAATATATTATTCTCAAATTTTTAGAATTGTGGAAATGTAATAATAATAAAACACTTTCCGATTTTAAATCAAATCGTGTCTCTTATTAGTTGCGTTATTTTACGTTAAACGGTGACATACCTATATTACTATAGGTATAATTTTCGAATACAAAAACATTATAAATTCCATATAATAAATAATAATACGTACCTGTCGTACCTATAATAAAATAATGGCAACTTATGATTAATTTAAACAAAAACCTCTATGATTGGGAGTTATGAAAAAATAGCGAGATGACATAATTTATTCAACTATATAATATCTATTAGGTACTATTTAATTATAAAATCATAAAATTAAATTTTAACTTATGAAAACAAATGTGTATAATAAATAATAATATAAATATTACGATGATTATTTGATTAAAGTCTCATTATAATAATTATTATTACTATTTTAAATAGTGAAAAATATGTATTATATAATGTATTGTATTATAATACAAAATATATAAACTTTAAATTGTAATACCTAATCAACTAGGCATTGTAGTTAGAGAGTAGAGCCATCTCACAATTGATTACAAAGAGTAGGAATCAACTTGAAAAATGTAAGTAGGTATAATCAGTTATGTAACTTTAGAAAGTTAAAGAAAAAATAGATTAAATAAATAAATCATTATGCAAAATAAAAAATACATAATTTGTATCGATTTGAGTTGATTTGTAAACATGATAGGTACCAACCAAATTTGTAAAAGACGCTGCAAAAAAAAACAACATAGGTACTGATGAACATTAATCCTTGCCCTTGACTTTAGTAATAAGTAATCAATAATTTGTCGATAGTTGACTACCATAGATAATAAAAACTTTATTATCTATATTCACAATACAGAACAGATATGGCTCACGAGATTCTATTATTGCTTGGATACGTATGCTTAATTAAGACCATTAAATCAACATAAACTATTTAAACGATTATCTAAAATAAAATGTTAAATGTATGCAATTTATTTTCATCTTAAATAATGTCGTCTGAATTGCATTTGGCAGAAGAAAATAAATCAAAAAAGTCTAACAAGTAAAACAACATTTTACACTTTAGAATGTTTAATGACTGTTTTTTTTAAAATTTACTAGTGATTTGAAAAATCCCGAGAAAAAGATTGACACGAAAACATTACACTCTAAGTATTTGCAGGCAGTATTATATACAAAAGAGGATCCTGAACCTTTGGTAAGTTTCGATAGTTTGATAGTTTTTTCATTTATAGTTAAGGATTATTAATGTTTAATAAACACGCCTGTTATACTTACTAGAAATTTAATTAAAAATGGTCAACATACTATTTTGTTTTAGTCTGGGTTTTTAGAATACACCAAAAAAAGAGAAGACTATGATAATAATATTGGAAAAGACGTTGAGCCAGGAGATTCCGATTGTATGTAACATAACCGATTAGTTTAAATAATGTTGTGGTTTTAGATTAAAGCGTTGTGTTGGTTTAAATGTTTAGCCACGGAGTCGGGTGAGACAGAAGTTTCTGCATCTGATGGATCCGAATTCGAAGAGAGTATTGTAAAATCTGAAGATCAGAATTGTATAGAAGAACCTCCCGACGTATTAGACATAGATGAGATTATACATGAGTTTAAAACTGCGACAGAATATAAATTCGTTTATTTAGTCTACGCGGCGAATAAAAAGTCCAAATTTTTTTCCCCTTATAATTTTAAAATCGTATTATTCAATAACATCGACACACAATGTTTTTTTACGCTCAGTAACGAAGGTTTTATGTCACACATTGAAGATGAAATAACATTTACGTCCTTTGCAGAATTTGAAGAGCAGTATACATCTTATAAGAAAATCAAAAATGTAAGTTAATACTCTTAGATTTAGTATATGATTATTTATATTTCAAAAATATAAAACAATGTTCATGCATAATTAATATTGGACAATCATACATGATAAAAATGTATCTACTTGTATGAAGTATGATTAGCATTCAAATAGGTAGGCATGCATAAGAATATTACATACTACAAATTTGTGTGTATAGGTATATTATAATTTATAATAGTCTCTGGGTTTTAAGTTTTAACTATTTACGGGTAAGAGTCGTTGGTTGCGGTTATGGATACAGTTACGGGTATTGTAATACATTTTCTGAAATTGTTCTAACTGCATGTTGTTGGAATTGTGGCATTCGAAAAATTAAATAGTGTGCTATAAATAAATTGTTAAAAGGCAAACATTGACAATTCGACAGGTCGTATGTTTTTGTAACTGATTTCGCATAAAAATGTATGTTTTTTGTTTTTCCAGTACATTTTGAAAAAGTACAAACCAGATCTTTTTTTTTTTTTACCAGAAACCACCTACAAAGTGGAAAATCGAAACATGTATATAAAATATATTATATTTTTTCCATTATGGTATAATGTTATCTTATTTTCAACAAACTAATAAAATGAATATATGACCAGCCTATAAATATGGTGGAATACAAAAAATTATTTTGGACAAATTTCTAACTTGCATATGGAATTTTTTTTTTTATCTCTTATTGTTTCTCAACTAATTAAAACCTTTATGTAGTTGACAAAACAATATTGTAGAATGTAAGATGGATTTTTTAAAATGAATAAAATATGTATTTTTATTCATAGCTGACACTGTTTAGAAAATATCAACAATGGAAATGTCTGCACTTCTGGTATAAATTTATTTCATGGAATAAGTACTATCACACGCGTCGAGAATTACAAGTTCCACTGACTGTATTCCTTCTGTGTACTCCACTACGGGATACATCGTTACAAATATCCGAAGTTGTTAATGATATTATGGAGATATGTTTGTATGATGGTTCTGTTGCCGAAGAAAATACTCTACAGCAATTTAAAGAACAGCAGGTTGGTAAGAGGGAAGCTCTGTGGCGCAATCGAGGTGAGGACTATTGTAACGGAATCCTTACTTTTGAATCTACTTTGGTTTTGTTTTGTGGTGCTAATAGAATTATTAAATTAAAAATGAATTGTTTTCTTTTAAATTTGAACCATCTATCTTATGTAGAAATGCCAAATCTCTAGTGCAATACTAATATGACTTATAATAAGAATGTTATAGATAAACTGGTTCTAAAGCTAAGAAAAACATATTATTAATCATAGTGACACTATTTATTTATTTTTAATTATATTTAGGGTTAGAATTTTTATGCAATGTCATTTTTGCCGGTGGTTTAAAACATAGCTCCATACAAGTAGAAAACGTGGTTTAAAAATACCCTAATATTTGAGAATATAATAATAATAATATTATTTAAAATTTGAAATTTTTAACAAATTTAACTTTTTAGGGCGTTTTTATAGTTATTACAACATTGTTCACAATTTAATTTTGAAGTTAAGGTAAATTTTAATTTGTAGCCTTACATTTATTGCATTAAAAACTAGCATATCAGTTAAATATAAGTCAGATAGTGTTAATATTGTGTAATAAATATGCAATACTCGTGGTTCACCATTATTATATCTACGAATAATTAAAGAGGAGATAAAAATACTTCTATTTTAAAGTTTTAACCATGAAAAATACATTATTGTACAACACGTTTCTGTCATATCATTTTATAATCTATAAGAAATAGATTTTTAAACAAATTTTCAATTTCATGGTCCATTTTGAAAATGTGTTAAGTAATGTTTGCATATTTTGCGATATTTTAGGGAATTATTAAACTTTAACTTAATTGTATACAATAAGTATTGTTATTTTTCTCAAAATAAATTACAAAATATGATACTGTATATTGACTTTAATTGTTTCTATTAATTTGTTTCTATGATATCAATTTCCGTGAGTCCATGACCTAGCCCCTTAATTAAGCCACTGATCAGTGATCACACCATTAATTATGTATGTATATTTTATACTAAAATTTCAATTTGTGAATAATATTTTTAGATGGAAAGCATCAAAACAGCTATTAAGACTTTGACAGAATTTCGGTTGACAATCAAAAAATTGACGCTGGTTGCGTGCGAAGACGCACTGAAAGAAACTGGGTTCACCATTAACGATACAGAATTTAATAATAACAATAAGGACAGTTATGATTTAGACGTTATACTATATAACATGCCTTTCGGACGGCAGAGGTCGAAGCTGAAAGTTTGCAAAAGAATATGCCGTTTTATCACGTGCATTGATTTCTTTTTACAATCGAATTTACACAAGTTCGTCCAAAAACAAATCATACGGTTTGAGGCAGATGTGTACAAGCACTACAAGTACATTCCTAGCGACGATTTACTAACCGGAACTGACGTTGAAATCGTACTGGAAGATGATAGGTCAATGGATGATCCCAAGGTATCGAACAGGCCCGGTCCTACTTCTGTTTGATGATATTATAGCATCTTATTTATACCAGACTTTAATTATTACTATCCCATTAGTCTCCATTGTTCATATTCGAGGTTTACTTAACGAAATTGGGTATCGAGTTCAATTACTCCCTAAACGATTACACCACATACATATCGTTTTTAATGGAAGACTGGAAAACTATTATAATTACTCACTTCACTCCACTATTGGATGACGACGACTTCAACAGTTTTATGCGGTGAGTCTTATAGGTATGATATTGTAAAGTATCTTTACATTCTACGATCTATGGCTCTGATTGATGGTAATAACAATTGTCATAGGCCGTCGATCCATGGTAAAATGGTCGATCGACTGTGCGGTGATGGACCACCGTTACAGTTTCTGTTCGATATCGATGAAGAATATAAGGATACTATGGAAAAAATATTGAATTATATCAGTATAAACTTTGAAGCAGTTCGTAAGTACTTAAAACGAATGGAATACGTTTACAATATCTATAGAGAAAATGAAGACTTGGATCGAGGGATTATCCAAAACGAAACCAGTAAAAATAAAATTAAGATGTCTCCTTTTGTATCAGAATGAAAATTACTTTTTACAGACTTAACGAATTTTCGAACAATGTTAGAGAAATACAGACAGCAACTATACGATGTGAATAAAATAAATTCCAATCAAATGATAGGCATGTTTAATTTAAAATTTGATTTATTGAAAAATATTGCTAGACCTACCTGTAATTTATTATTAGAACTAGTGGAGGAGACACTGGCCAAGTATGTTATAATGGATTTAGAAAACTATAACTAGATTAGTTATATTTAATGATTAATTGCATTATATAGAGTGGGAAAAGAGTTGGTAAATGAACTATTGATTGAAATAAAAGAATCCCTCGAATACCTCTACACCACTCCTTCTAACGCCACACAATATGTAGATTATAAAAAGTTCTTACAAACATATTCTAAAAGGGTTCGCATTTAATTAATATATTATCGAAAAAAAATGTATGTTAAAAATATTAATATGTTTCCTATTTCAGTTGGAAGAATTAGATGTCAAACTAAATTATACTAAGGAACTTTATGAATTAGCTGAAGAATTTGAAATACCTGTTTCTGAAGAGGATATTGATAATTATGATGTTAATAATATTTTTATCATAACTGAATTATTGTAATATTAATATATATATTAATTTTCATACAATTATTATTATTCCTTATATTATTTTTATAATTTTTTTTTATTATTATTATTATTATTATTATTATTATTATTATTATTATTAATTCAAAAATGTTTAATAATATTTATTTATAGAGATTCTCAGAACAGCTTACGACTTTACAAATAGAATTTGAAGACATTTATAATGATCAAGATAATCTTGTTGATGATTTCGTCAATACAATCGATTCTCAAATAAAAGACATGCTTCGAGAAGTAGAAAAAATAAATATCGAAGCTCAAGTAATAATAATCTAATTTACTTATATATATTTTATTTTAAGTTTTTTTTTTTAGGAACCATGGTTAATCGATATTAATTCAGATGCGGAACATGTATTAGATGAATTATCTTCACTTAGTGAACAATTAGCAGAACGTCAAATAGAATCAAACATGTATAAGTCTTATCAACGTTATTTCCGCGTTGAGATGACAAAGGTTGATATTTTGACCGAGGCAAGTGAAGCTGTGAGACTCAGAATATTGCTTAGGAAGAGTTTAGCCGAATGGGAAGAAAAAATGTCTGCTTGGGAAACAGACAATTTTCATAGTTTAGATGTGGAACAAATGAATACGTTCTTAGCACTAAATTTAAAATATGTTGTGCAATTTTCAAAAAATATTCCTGAATGCGAACTCATAAATCTTATTGATGAAAAAGTACATTCTTTTAAGTCAAAAATGTCGATCATAACAATGTTGAGAAATCCGAATCTTAAAAACCATCATTGGATAAAAGTTGAGCAGATACTTGGGACGAAATTCCCAATCAACCAGACGCTTACTCTTAAAATTCTTGAAGAATTGGACGTGTTCAGTCACGGTCCTGAGATAATGGAAGTTTCTGGGCAGGCAAGTTCTGAAGCAACTTTAGAAGGAATATTAAAGAAAATTGAAGATTCTTGGAAAATAGTAGATTTAATTATACTTCCGTATAAAAATGCACATGATATTTTTATACTTGGGTCGTTGGAAGAAGTTCAGTTAACACTAGAAGAAGCGAATATAAATTTAAATACTCTCATTTCATCCAAACATGTAGTAATGATAAGATCAAGAGTTGAAGAATGGATAAAATCTATGAACATTATGAATGACGTTCTAGTGAGTAATTTAGTAATTATTTTGTGTATATGAATTTTATATTTAATAAATATGTATAAGACTGATATAATTATTTATAATAAATATTATCTTTAGACGGAATGGATAATGTGCCAGAATAATTGGATTTACTTGGAATCGATATTTTCTGCTCCTGACATTCAAAGACAGCTTCCGAACGAAGCTGCATTATTTAGTCAAGTCAATAGTTCTTGGAAGGCAATAATGTTAAAAGCTGAAAAAAATCCTTTGGCTATAAGCACATGCACCGATATTGATCTCCTAAAAGCTCTCATAAAAAATAACCAACAATTAGAACAAATCATGTTATATTTAGAGGCATATTTAGAATCAAAGAGAGTTATATTTCCAAGGTTTTATTTCCTGTCAAATGATGAGCTCATAGAAATAATTGCTCAAGCACGGAATACTAGAGCTGTTCAGCCACACATGAACAAATGTTTCGACGCCATTTGGAGAATACAATTTAAAAACGACGATAAGGAAGGAAACCCATTAACCCCAGATAAAGAAGATAGTTCACCTACCAATATTATTTCTATGATATCACCTGAAAGAGAAATCGTGAAATTCTCATTACAAGTCAAAGCAACTGGAAACGTTGAATTTTGGCTTACAAGAGTAGAAAAAGAGATGGTAAATACATTGCGGACGTTCATGTTCATAGCCATGGAAGATTATGACAAAATTCCTAGAGAAAAATGGGTTTTGTCACACGCTGCTCAGGTTGCAATTCAAATAATTTAACAAGCTAACCACCTACCGATAATTGAATTAAGTCTTTATTTTTCAGCTAATAATTGCAGTATCACAGATGATGTGGTGTCGTGACGTTCATAAGACCCTAAAGCTTGACTCTAATATACAAGAAAAATTGGTTGAATTTGAACAAAAATGTTTTAAATTAAGTATCTCCGTCAATAAGTCAAATTGATATAATTTTCTAGTTCTAATAAACTAATTACGTATTTATTATTTTAGGACTTGAATAATTTAGCGGCTATGGTTCGAGGACGTTTAACTACACTTCAACGTTCTGTAATCTGCGCATTGATTACGATAGATGTTCACGCGAGGGATATAATATCAACTATGGTAGTCCGTAAAATCAACAGTGATTTAAATTTTGAATGGCTAAAACAGCTTCGCTATTATTGGGATACTGTGGATGGTTGTGTTGCGTACATGGCCAATGCTCGTTGGTTATATGCATTTGAATACCTGGGTGCATCTCCTAGATTAGTGATTACGCCTTTAACTGACAAATGTTACTTGTGCTTGATGGGTGCACTCCAGTTAAATTTAGGTGGTGCACCCGCTGGACCTGCGGGTACTGGAAAGACCGAAACAACCAAGGACCTTGCAAAAGCATTAGCTACACAATGTGTTGTATTTAACTGTTCTGATGGCTTAGATTATAAGGTAAAAAATAATGGCCTAAATAATAGTTATGCAAGAAAGAATCAACAATTATTTTTGCAGATGATGGGTAAATTCTTCTCCGGATTAGCTCAATCAGGAGCGTGGTGTTGTTTTGACGAATTCAACCGCATAGAAATTGAAGTCTTATCGGTTATCGCGCAACAACTAATCACCATTATGAATGCAAAATTGATAAATGCTACCAAGTTTATGTTTGAAGGTCGTGAGATTAAACTTGTGAAAACTTGTGCAGCATTCATAACAATGAATCCAGGATATGCCGGAAGAAGTGAATTACCAGATAATTTACAAGCTTTATTTAGACCAATGGCAATGATGGTACCAGACTATGGACTAATTGCTGAGGTTATATTGTATTCTGAGGGTTTTGAGTCATCGAAAATGCTGTCTCAAAAAATGGTAAAAATGTATAAATTGTGTAGTGAACAGCTTTCTATTCAGGATCATTATGACTTTGGAATGAGGTAATCTTATTCGTTATATTTTTCAAGTATTAATATAATCACGAACTGTTCTGTTATAAAGGGCTGTAAAAAGCGTTCTGGTTATGGCAGGTTCATTAAAACGACAAAATCCTTTCATCAACGAAGATTTAGTATTAATTAGAGCTCTGAGAGATAGTAATTTGCCGAAATTCCTAAAAGATGACGCGATACTATTCCAGGTGAACATAGTATTCATAAAGTGTAAAATATATTTATAGTTATAACATTATTTAAATATTCAGGGTATATTAAACGATCTCTTTCCTGGAATTGTCTTACCAGAACAAGATTATGGAATGTTCCTATCCACGACCAAAAGTATGATGGAAAATTATGGCTATCAAATTGAAGAGTGTATTTATGTAAAAGTTATACAGCTATTAGAGACAATAATTGTACGACATGGTATCATGACTGTTGGTCCTACTGGTGGTGGAAAGACCACCGTATTAAAAATACTCAGTAAAACATTAACAGAACTTTACAATAATAAAGTTGAAGACCAATATTATAGACCCGTAAAAATATACCAACTAAATCCAAAAGCCATAACTATGAGCGAACTTTACGGTGAAGTAAATCTTCTTACAATGGAATGGAGGGATGGATTACTCGGAAAGTTTGTAAGAGAAACAGTTCAGACAACAAAAGAAATATTTCAATGGGTGGTGTGTGACGGCCCTGTGGATGCAATATGGATCGAGAACCTTAATACTGTACTTGACGATAACAAGATCTTATGTCTAGCCAATTCGGAGCGCATCAAATTGAGCTCTTGGGTACGGCTTCTAATAAATTATTGCCTTTAAAATAATTCAATATAATTATGGTACTACATCGTTTTCAGGTTAGAATGATTTTTGAAGTTGGTGACTTGTCACAAGCGTCACCCGCCACAGTTAGTAGATGTGGAATGGTTTACGTAGACGCAGCTGAACTAGGATGGTTACCATACGTACGATCGTGGATAAATAGATTAGCAAATGAAGCAATTCAAAATAGCACAGAAATAAAAAAATATCTGTTGACACTATTCGAAACCTATGTCTACGAAGGTTTTTCATTTATTAAGAAGCATTGTTTGGCTCCAATTAAACAGGTATAATTCTGCCAACATTTAACTACGATGAAAGTAGGATGAACCTAATTTAATCAACCTAACCTAAAACAGTTACGTTTTTAAACCCTATTTTAGGTTGAAATTAGTAAAGTGACTATGATGTGTACTGTTATTGAATCTCTATTCACCGACCCTGATAGTTTTGATGCAGAAACAGAACATTCAAAAATCCTAAATTATATTTGCCAATCATTTATATTTTCATATTTGTGGTCATTGGGATCAAATTTAGACGATTCTTCTCAAAATAAATTCGAAAATTTAGTTTTCAATCAGTTTGAAAATCATTCCGAATTTCCAATTTCACCTGGAGTTAAATTATTTGATGTATATTTAAACACGATAACTAAATCATTTGAAAAATGGGATTCAATAGTTCCAAAATTTATTTATAATGCAGATACACCTTATTTTGAGTTACTAGTACCTACAGTAGATAGCATTCGATATGCATATGTAATGCAAAGGCTTGTGCAAATGAACCAACCAGTAATGCTAACTGGGACAACAGGTAAAAAAATATTAAATTTGACTAAATTGTAGATCTTGTTATTGATATTATAATTACATACAGTGTACATTTTATAGGGGTGGGAAAAACTTCAGTTGCAAATTTAGTCATGCAAAACTTGGCAACCACAAATGATTGGATAACCGGAATAATAAATTTTTCTGCCCAAACTAGTAGTAATAGGACTCAAGAAATATTAGAATCAAAATTAGTAAAGAAAAAGCGAAATCGTTTTGGTGCACCAGGAACTAAACGTTTAGCGATTTTTATTGACGATGTCAATATGCCAAAGCCTGAAGTCTATGGAGCTCAACCACCAATTGAATTACTAAGACAACTTTTGGATTGTGGGGGCATGTACGATCGAGAGAAGTTGGATTGGAAATATATAGAAAATGTAATATTATGTACTATTTGTGCACCTCCGGGTGGAGGTAGAAATCCATTAACTCCGAGATTCACAAGACATTTTTCCATGATGTTCATACCAACTACTAGCGAAAGTGCTATGAGAACTATATTTTCCTCCATTTTGGACGGTTTTTTCGAAGAATTCCCACCAATTATATCTAATTCGTGTCCAGAAATTGTAGAAGCTAGTATCGATGTATACTTACGTATTTCAGAAGATTTATTACCTACTCCAGCAAAGTCACATTATGTATTTAATCTCAGAGATTTGTCAAAGACCATACAAGGAGTATTGCAAGCAGATTTCATCACAATACCCGATCGAAAACATTTATTCAGGTATCACTTAGTACAACTCAGTATAACTTATATAAAACAATATAATATTAATTAATAATTTTTCTTACAGACTATGGTATCACGAAACACTGCGGGTGTACCATGATCGTTTAGTTTGTCAAGAAGATAGATCATATTTTCATAATCTTCTTCAAACTGCGTGCCAACGTTATTTCGAAACAAAAGTGTTAGAATTTTCTAAATCAGACACAAATCTAACACGGCCTCCTATGTTATTATTCGGCGATTTCATGAATCCAAGTTCCAATGAGAATCGAATTTACGAAGAAATAACCGATATTGATAAATTAAAAAAAGTGTTGACTGAAAATTTAATGGATTTTAATATGGTATATAATAAAGACATAAACATCATATTTTTTATGGATGCAATCGAGCACATAACTCGTATAGCAAGAATATTGAGATCTGAAAGAGGAAATGCTTTACTTGTTGGAGTCAGTGGTATGGGCAAACAATCACTGACTAGACTGGCATCACATATTAATGATTACAAGTACGCATTGTACAACATAACACGAAAAACAATATGAATATGAATATAAATATAAATTTTTAAAATATTTATTGTACATTTTAGATGTTTTCAAATAGAGTTAACAAAATCGTATGATTATGCTACTTTTCACGAAGATTTAGTTAATCTTTATTATAAAACTGGTGCAAAATTTGAAGACACAACGTTTTTATTCACAGACAATCAAATTGTACAAGAAGTATTTTTGGAAGATATAAACAATATTTTAAACTCTGGTAAAATATTTCAAATCAATATTAAATTGATTATGAATTAGCATTATTTTAAAATTTATTCAAGGGGAAGTACCAAATCTATTTAAACATGATGACCTGGAGAAAGTCATTATTGCTTGTCGACCAGCAGCTGTAGAATTAGGAATCAGTAGTGAGAACCGGGATGCAATATTCAGATACTTTATTCAGAGAGTACGCTCTAAACTTCATCTCGTAATATCTATGAGCCCGATTGGTGATGCGTTTAGGCGAAGATGCCGTTTGTTTCCTTCATTAGTTAACAACTCAACGATAGATTGGTTTGATGACTGGCCGAAAGAAGCTCTTTTATCCGTAGCATATAATAGCTTGGGAATGTTTTCACAAACAGGAAATTTAGACTTGATTAACAATCTAACAAGCATTTGTAATAGTATGCACGAATCAGTTAGCGAAGCGACAAAAAAATTTTACGACCAAATGAGAAGACACTACTATGTAACACCGAAGAGTTACTTAGAGTTTTTGAAACTATACTTAAAAATGCATGCATTTCAAACCAATAAGATCAAAAGTGAATCCGATCGTATTTCAAAAGGTTTGGGGAAATTATATGAAACTTTCAATATGGTAGGAGAGATGAAAAATAGATTAAAAGCAATGGAACCAGTACTATTGGAGAAAAACGAAGCTTCATTGAAACTAATGGAAAATTTAACGGTTGAAAAAGCAGGGGTAGATACTGTGCGAGAAGTAGTACTTGTGGAAGAATCGGCAGCAAAAATAAAAGCTGATGCTGCACAGGCAATTGCTGAAGATGCACAGAAAGATTTAGACTTAGCAATGCCGGCAATGATAGCAGCGAAAACAGCTTTAGAGGCCCTAAACAAAAAAGATATAAATGAACTAAGAGTGTTTAATAAGCCTCCAAAACTTGTTCATACTGTTATGGAAGCTGTATGTCTATTGTTGGGAAAAAAGTAATTGATAAATAGTTTTATGTTATGTAGGAGGTACAATATGTACATACTTGTCATATTTGAGTATTTTTTATTAGAACTGATTGGACTTCAGCTAAACTAGTCTTAGGGGATAGTAATTTCCTAAAGACTCTACAAGAATATGATACGGATAACATATCAGACAAAATGATTAGTCAACTTAAGCCTTACATAGACAATCCAGAATTCGTTCCAAAAAAAGTAGCATATCAATCCGGAGTAGCCAAATCAATGTGTATGTGGGTTCGAGCTGTTTATAGTTATTCTCTTATATTTCGAATAGTTGAACCAAAAAGAAAGAAGTAAGTAAAATTGTTGTTAAATTATATTTACAAAGTGATATAAGTTATTCAGTACAGTGATAACAGTAGAGAAATGGTGTATCAAATATGTATACCTAATCACAACATACTTAATTACCTATTTATAGCTATGACCTATAACAGTATAAAAATAACTACAATATTAATTTCCGGTCCGGTTAACCATTACCTGAATTTTTTTTTAAATATTTCTTACGCAGTTTTTCCCGCCTCAATTAATAATAATAATAACAACAACAAGGAATACAAAACATTTAAATAAGTGGTTATTGGAATAATTTTTATTTGAATTATAATAATCAATGTTATAATTAGGTCAAAAAATTACAATCTCTATAATATTTAATTATATCTCATTAAAATAATTTAAAATTAATATTAAAATTTAATTTAATTTTAAACTTTCTAATATTTTATTACAATTTTTTCTTTTTATAACTGCAAAATCAATTGAAAAATGTTTTTAATTTTAAATAAGTATTATATGTGATTCTTTAAAACGAAAAAAATAATAATACCTACAATACAAAATAATTTTGAAATATTTTCTATAAAACTATTAATTAAATTATAAAAACAAATATAATGAAATACCAACTAATATTTATCGATTTTTTATATTATGTCACATGATAGTTAAAAGTTTTGCATTCAAAAAGGAGCGATGAATGTATTTATTGTGTCTCTGCAATCCTTTTGGAACAGTAAAAATGAGGGTAGTTTTTAGCCACAAGTATAATATTCTCTTTACTTTTCTGAATTATTGGGAAAAACAAAACAAAAAAAAATTAGAAAAAGCTTCAATTTTTACGCAAAGCTAGTTTAAAAAAAATATAATGTGAGATTCCTCACAAGTTGTTATACCTATTTCAAAAAGAAGTTGAATCACATTTACAAGCGTTTGAACTGCAAATTTTTTCGACATTGTATATTCACACGTAAATGGACTTTTTCTTCTCGATTACTTTCTGACATACTATTGTAATTCAAAAACAAAAACCTTAAATACTAGACTATATCACCAAAATATGTTTATTTTATAATTTTCTATACATTTTAAAATTAAAAATGTTGAAAATATATTAAAAATTAATCAAAATATTCAATTTTGTGTGCTATTTACAGAAATTTGAAATGTGAAAAAAAAATAGTTTTTTATTCTAAAAATATCAATACAAATTATTTTCTACATTATATTTTTATATGTATAATTTTAGACAACAAGAAGCTGAAGATGAACTTAATATTGTATTAACAGAACTAAGAGCGAAGCAAAAAATGTTAGCTGACGTCGAAGCACGCCTAAAGAAACTAGAAGATACTTATGACCAGAGTGTTGCGGAGAAAAACAAACTTGAATTAAACATAAGTATAACACAATCGCGATTAAACAGATCCGATTTACTTGTTGAAGCTTTAAGTGACGAACAGTTAAGATGGGAAAATAATATAAAAGTATTTATTACATTCTTTATACAACATGAAAAAATTTTTAAAATTTTAACTCACATTTGACTTAACATTCTATTTAGATGCTTTCTGAGCGTTTATTGACAGTGACCGGTGACACTATAATAGCAGCCGGGAGTGTTAACTATTTGGGTCCTTTCACAGACGAGTATCGTAAAGATATAACTTATTTTTGGCTTCAACTGTTGGCACAATATGAAATAAAACATTCAGCAAATTACACATTGAGCTCTGTACTAATCGATTCATTTGAGTTACGCTCGTGGAATATGTGTGGCCTCCCAAGGGATTCGGTGTCAACGGACAGTGCGATAATCGTCACCAGAGCAAGCCGATGGCCACTGATGATAGATCCCCAAGAACAGGCTAACAAATGGATCAAGGCCTTGGAATTGGACAATTCGCTGAAAACATGTAAGGGTACGGATTCAGACGTCATGAACGTAATCGTTGATGCGGTAAGACTGGGGTACTCGGTTTTGATCGAAGGTCTCGAAGAACACATTGATCCCACATTAAGACCCGTATTGGAGAATATAACATTTTCACGCGTAAATAACTTAATTTGATAAACATACAAGCTTTGGCCAAATAAAAAATAAGTATACATTTTTATCGTTAGGGTGGACGGATGTTAATGCGCATTGGTAATACTGACATTGAATATGACGATCAGTTCAGATTCTACATGACAACCAAAATGTCTAATCCACATTATTTACCAGACGTATGTATACAAGTTACACTGGTAAATTTCACTGTAACACCTTCGGGCTTAGAAGATCAATTATTAGTGTAAATAGTAATATTAATCTTTATATTAATTGATATATTTAAACTATTTATAATATTTATTTTTCTAGAGACGTTGTGCGATTAGAAATGCCCGATTTAGAAGCAAAGCGGACTGAAACAATTGTGAGTATAAACGATGACAATAATTTATTAAAAGAAATGGAAGATAAAACGTTGAGAATGCTCAATATGTCAAAAGGAAATATACTGGACGATGAAGAACTCATTGAAACACTTAATAATAGCAAAGTATTACTAAGTAAATATTTACACTTCCCAGACATTTATATTTTTTTATTTAATTTTAGGAGACGTCTATTATCATCGCTGGACGTTTAATAGACGCAGAAGAAACGGAACAATACATCGGTGTCGCACGTGAGCGTTATCGAGTGGTTGCTAATCGAGGATCATGCCTTTATTTTGTAGTAGCTCAGCTTTCCGAAATTGACACCATGTATCAATTTTCATTAAATTATTTCAGTTCCGTAAGTTATAATAAAATTATGCGTAGCGTATAATCCGAAAATTGTATTATTTAATCTTAGATATTTTGCAATGTGATAAAAAACACTGACAAAAAAATGAGAATAGATATTAAAATGCCCACCATGATCGAAGATATTACCCGGGCGGTTTATACTAATGTTTCTAGAGGCCTGTTTGAACGCCATAAATCAATATTTAGTTTCTTGGTCAGCGTCAGCATAAATTTGCAATCGGGAAAAATCACAAATGATCAATGGAACTTTTTGTTGCGTGGGCCCATAGGAAAAGTAAAAAGGAAAATGTCGATTAAGCCAGCGGTGTTTGGGTTGACAGAAGACATTTGGAAAACTGTAAACTATATGTCTGAAACATTTTCCACATTTAAACATCTTCCTGAAAACTGCACTGGACCAATACAAATCTCACTAGGCGAATTTACTCAAGATATTCATTTAGATCACGAAAACAATAATGCAGTAAACTGGAATACAAAATTAAATTCATTTGAAAAGCTTATGATTATTAAAGCATTCAAAGAAGAAAAATTGATATTCGCAATTACTAATTACATTCGCACTGAACTTGGGAAAACATTCATTGAAAGTCCAGGAGTTTCGCTTCCCATATTATACAATGACACGTCTCCAACAATACCATTGATTTTCATTCTTAGTCCTGGTTCAGATCCATTCGTATCGTTCCAAAAGTTTGCAACGGAATTCGGAATGATAGATAAATTACGTGCAATTTCTTTGGGTCAGGGTCAAGGACCTATTGCAGAAAAACTTATAAAAAATGGCCAAAAAGAAGGCAACTGGGTATTTTTGCAAGTAATTATCGTATTATGTATAGTTGAATAATAGTTATTTAATAACAAATTAGTACCCACCTCTTGTTTAAAATTTTTTTTTCAGAACTGTCATTTAGCTTCATCGTGGATGCTTCATATGGAAAATTTAGTGCAAAATCTAATCGAAAATCCAACAAATATTAAACCTGAGTTTAGGCTGTTTTTTAGTTCGATGCCATCAAAAAGTTTTCCTACGTTCGTCCTACAAAATTCATTAAAAGTTACAAACGAACCACCTAAAGGCTTAAGGGCAAATATGAAGAGATCGTTTACAGACATAAACAGCGATTTCTTTGAAAACAATGGTAAATTTCGATTTTTTGATTTTATATGAAATATCTAATATAATCATGTAATCAATCGCACCATAGCATTCAACTCTAACTGGAGAAAAATGGTATTTGGGCTGTGTTTTTTCCACGCTATCATATTAGAAAGAAAGAAATTTGGGTCTCTTGGATGGAACATAGCATACTCGTTTACTGACAGTGACCGTGAATGCGCTTTACTATTGTTGCATATGTATTGCTTAACTGCAAAAGAAATACCTTGGGACGCTTTACAGTATGTTACTGGTGAGATAAATTACGGAGGCAGAGTTACCGACTCATGGGATCAAATAACATTGAAAACGGTGCTTTTGAATTTCTTCGGTCCTCACACCCTCGAACCGGGTAATACGAATAACGAATCGATGTCATATACTAAGATTTATACTTTTATATGCTACTACATCATATTTTTCAGACTATAAATACTCCAAGTCTGGTACTTACTATTGTCCAGAAAGGGCGAAATGCACCACAGTTGATGAATATCAGCTATTTATTGATAAACTACCTATAATTGAAGAACCGGAAATATTCGGAATGCACGAAAATGCGAACATCGCGTATCAAGTATAATTTTGATTTTAAAATAAAACATTTATAGCATATTTGTATATTGTTATGTAATACGTATTACGTATATAAATATTTATATTATATTAATATGTAATTATTCCATTTATTAGACAAAAGAAACACAGGAGACATTATTAACAATCATTGAAGCATATCCTAAATCACTAACAAGCACTGCTGGTAAATCAGACGATGAAATCGTTATGGAAATGGCCATTGATATTTCCGAAAGACTCGTGGAGGTCATAGACTTCAGTGAAGCTCATTTCACAATAATGAATGCAGACGATAAAGGAAGATTGCCTTCATTATCTACAGTACTATCACAGGAGATCGAACGATTTAATCAACTGCTTGACATCATTCATAATTCGTTAAATGACTTACGTAAGGCGATTAAGGGGCTCGTGGTCATGTCTGCAGATTTGGAAGGAGTATATGTATCATTCATGAACAACATGGTAGTATATATAATAAACACATTTTTAATAGTTTCCTATAGTGTCTCAAACATATAATAAATTTTTAAATGTCACAGGTACCGAAAATGTGGCTGAACAAAGCATACCCCTCGTTGAAAGCTTTGGGTAGTTGGGTTAAGGACTTGGCACTTAGACTAGATTTTATCACCGTAAGTGAGATCTGCAAATGTCTAACTGTTATAAGGGAGTATTGTAATCTTAAAAATTCTAAAATATCTTAGTTTTGGATGAAGTTTGGTAGTCCTCCTTCGTACTGGATATCAGGTTTGTATTTTCCCCAAGGTTTCATGACTGGGTGTCTACAGAGGCATGCTAGAAAATATGCCATACCCATTGACAGTTTGAAAGTTGATTTTGAGCTTACCCAAACCATTCTGGTGCAAGAAGAAATTGCCGCTGTGCACGCGGCCACCGCGAAAGAAGACAACAACGCTTACAAAGGCCTAACGAAACTGGAGGACGGCGTTTATGTGCACGGCCTGTATCTTGATGCCGGACGCATCGACTCCACCACCGGCCTTCTGGTCGATCCCACGCCCGGTAATATTTCAATTCGATAATCAAAAATTAAAATTCTTACCAGAGTAACAAAATTACACAATATTCATACATTATTTCTGTTGATCCAAGGTGACCTATATCCTTCACTGCCCGCTATACGACTAGTCCCGACTGTCAATTTGGACGAACAGAGTTTGAGGTACAATTGCCCTCTGTATAAAACTTCAGCCAGAGCTGGAGTTCTTTCGACCACCGGACATAGTACTAATTTTGTAATTGCCGTATTGTTGCCGACCGAATTTCCTCAGAGCTATTGGACTCTCAAAGGCACCGCTCTTCTCACACAATTAACAAATTGATTGGTGTCATAGTATAATATTATAGTGTATTCATATTGCGTTCGTTTACTTTAAACGCGTAAAAAATTATATATATATTATCATTTTGTTTTTGCTTTATTATCTTATTATAAATTATTTATATTGTATTATAATAATCGATTCGTGTACGATGTCCACTCAAGGGCGCCTGTTTAGTATTCAGAGAACGGACAAAGTGAAAATAAATAAATACCAAAATTTATATACATCATATAAAGGTACTACGTTGGTTTTTCTTGAAAACTAATGAAGAAGAAAGAGTAGGTATGTAACCATGTAAGCTTTAACTTCAAAAACACTGTGAATAGAATTGAATGCAAGACATTATAATAATACTAATATTTTACTATGTTTATTGAAATACTATTGTGAAAATAAAAATTGTAAATCCCATGATAAGCAAACATGTGTTGTTATCATCAATATAAAGCAAATTATATTATTTATCTCGATGGTTGTTACTGCTGGCCATTGATCTATTAACGAGTTAAACAAATTATTATCAATTTTATAGACATAATATAAAATTATTAACAAATTTTTGTTCTTTCTTGTACTGGTCTCAGTTCGAATCATAAACTTTAAACTCTGAGGTCTTGAACAATCACAAACATGAAACGTTTAATTAACAATCCAGTGCCTATACTCAATTTGACAAACTTTAATCTCAAATATTAAAAAACATAGTGATATACATTTTTATTTTTAAAATAAAAATAAAAAGAGTGGACAAGTGGGTACTGCTCTGCTGTGCAGTAGTTGTCATCGAGTGTGTGTCACTGTAATGGACGTGTTAAATTTGAATTCCTTAATATAATATAATTTTATACAATCCTTAAGTGACGGTCTTTCGGCCTACTACTAATACTAAGTATATTTTATGATAATATTAGTAATACTACTATACTACTAATATTGCAGTAGTTTGAGTCAATTTTTACCCAAAATATTGCATTTGAAAATGTAATTGTGTGTATACAATTTAATAATATACTTATGTACTTAAGTAAATAAGAAAAATATTTTTAAATCACAACAAAATAACTATTGTTATCCTTCGTCGAAATATCTAATTTAGTCCAAGTATGAAAATGTAATATCAATAATCAATGTATAAAAACCCTGTAATTAGGTATTTTGATTATAATATGAGCTACTAATGAAAAACATTGTTTTAAATGTTCAATAATTAGATACATAAATTAAACATTTTATAACTTTTTATGAATTTTTAACCAAAAATAGATTTCAGATTTTTATGATTTTGGACTAATTTTGTCGAAATTCTAATTTAAAAAGTTTATAAAAAAAATTATGTGACTGCATATTTGATATTTTTTTATAATTATTATTTTATTTTATTTTTATTTCACGTGCACTTATTGGGAAAACAAATTTATGTGGTTAGTTATTATGATTTTTTTGTATAAAGTTCTTGTATTGTTTTTCAATTATCATCAATGACCATGGATTGCCTATGCAAGGAGCCGTCTTAAGTGTATTTCTTAAGTATTTTTCTAGGTACTGTTACGTGATTTAACTATAAATAATAATAATAATATATAATCTATTTCTGATACGATCGTTGTTATACTTTAGATCCGCGGGTGCGCGAAACGCCATAGTTGAGAAAATGTGTATCATAATAATATATTACATTTATTTTCCATTATTGTTAATATTATTATGGCTACACCTATAGGACCAGCTTTTTCAGTCTGCGTGACTGCACTCCACAAATAAATTGAGTGTTTTTTTTTATTGTTTTTTCCTTTTTATGATATTGTTTAGCAAGCGGGACGCGTATAATTTCCATATTTATATTAGCTATATGACCATATGAGCTTATTGTAACTCTATAATAGCTGCTTTCATATATTTGTATTCTCTTGACACAAAAATAGACATATTATTATCTTAGTAATAATAATGTATTAATACATGTACATGTACAATAAAAACTTAAACACTAATGTATAGTAAAAAGATAAGTGCATTACATTTTTCTTTTTATATATAAATATTTTATGTATAGTAAACGGTTAGGTAACATTCTAGATATCATTCAACAATGTCCAAATGTCTAAGATACCTTATCGATAACAAACAACTTAGAAGAAGCTTTCAATTAACAGAAAACAGCATAAAACGCTTAGATTTCCTTTTCAAAATTAATATTGTAAATAAGTAATAACTATTGAATGTACTTTGTAGTTTGAACCTCTAAGTGACTACTTATACATCTTAATTTTGAATTATCATGTATTTCAATATTTCATAAATGTATATAAATTATAATGTAGGTACACGATCTCAGGTGTTGGAGCTCAGTTTAATAAAATAAAAACAAAAAAAGGTGGGTACTTATATCTCTCCGCTATAAGTTAAGTGTTGTACCTATTTGTCACTCTAATGGATGTGTTAAATTTGAGTTCAATGTTTTACAATTATTGAATACGAAAAACAATTCTGAGCAAAGATCGTCTGTCTACTCTGTTGCCTAATGTATAACAATAATAATATTAAATTACAAAAAATTCACTGAAAACTTTATTCTCCGTTAAAATATCGAATTTTGTCTAAAACTTATAATAATTATTTAAAAGAAAACTGTATTAATAGAATTTTTAGAATTTTTAGTTGTGCTATGAAATACTTATGAGAACCCTTATTTTATATTTTAAAAAATTCAAAAATTCGTGCAAATGTTTCTTAGATATTTTTGAACTATTATAACTACTTATGAAAATCCTGGTATTACATTTTCAAACTTTTGAGCCAAAAAATAGGTACTTATCATATATTCATATTTTATTGTGTACCTATATATGTACCTACTTATCAAAACAACATACACTTCAAGGTTATACTTATAACAGCCGTTAAATTCAACTACCTTTATGTGAAAATAGCCATTATAATGTATCGTGTATGTACATAATATATCATTGTTATTAACTTTTGGCCGATACCGAAGTCGATACAGTTTAATGCAGAGAATGGTATCATGTATCTCGTGGTATCATAAAAATTGCTTAAAATTATTCAAAATATTTAAAAAATGGCTTTGTGTATTGCAGAATGTATATAATAGTAATATAACATAGGTATTAGATGATACGAATGATGATTACGATGAACACGTAATTCTGAGTTGTTCCATACACCTAATTTTAATAGTATTAGTGGAAAAAATTCATTTTTTCAAGAGCCATTATTAACGCCAATAGAATCTCCACAGTCTTGGATTTTTTCGTTTTGAATCATCAAATATTTAAATCTAAAACTTTGTTATTTTTAAATCATAGTACCTAAATATTTATTTTATAGTTATGTTTTATATGCTAAAATTTTGTCTTTGTATTTCTTACTATTTTTACTTTTATTATTATCACTTGTCTATTGTTTTCATATTGTGCCAATTCATATATAATGTTTTTCTTTCTTTGTTAAAGGGCTTTGGCCCGTTGATTTTATTTAAATAAATAAATAAATAACGATAAGCAATTTCAAGTCCCCAAAATAATGTTTTTTGAATTTTATCATTATTTTTCGTTAAGTATTGTTAACACTTAAACTTGAAAATGTCAACATGTATTTTTGATAATTTTAGGTTGCTCTAATAACAACTTATGAAGGAATTTATACCTGTTCATTTTTCATGCTTGAACAATTATAATATTGAAAATGTTATACATTTTCAACTGCTAATTAATTTTAATATTTTTGTGATTTTGACCAAGTATTTACTAATTCATACACATATAGAAAACATTTTCTCCAATATGTACCTAACTCCGATATTAAGTACCATTGTATCAAGTTACTATAAGAACAACTAATAATTATATTATTGTGAGTTTTGAATTAATTTAAGCTGTTTGCGGAGAGCATAGATATACATTTTTATCAACAATTTAAATAAAAATTAGAAACTTTCAATACCTATACATATTAGGTCAGTGGCGTGGCCAGGATTTTTTTTTGGGGGGGGGGGGGGGGCAGCCCCCTCAGCCTCCCCCTGGCTACGCCACTGTATTAGGTATATGTAATTAGGGGCCGGATTTATATGCAAATGCATATTCTTCTAAAATTCACTTAGAATAATTTTGATCATAAATATCGAGTGTCGACATTTTGCAATATTGTGTAAATTCTAGGGTTAATTTTTTTTTTTTGCTTTTTTGAATGCAAATGCATATTAATTGCATATTTCTGAATAGTTACATAAATGTTGCATATGACAACTATAGTAATAATAACAATAATAAAAATTATAATTATATTTTCATGCATCAATTACGTCTGCACAAATACTTAAAATCGTGATTATTTTACATAGAAAAAAATCCATAGTATAATGTACGCGGTAACGGAATGTGACGAAAACTAGGAACTGTCAGTTGAAGATTTATCTGCACCAATTGTATTTTGTGATGAGCAAAAGAAGTTCTCCCAAGTATAAAAGTATGCTTTGAGATCAGGGGCGTGCCTAAGGGGGTCAAGCATTTTGCATCATTTTGCATAATTATGATATGAATCTGTATATTTTATAGATATTTATTGTATATGAATCCGGGCACAATTTACCAGAAAATATTGTGAAGGATGAATGTTTTATATCTTTAGTGAATAACCAATCAGGTATTTTAATGTTTAAATCATATTATTATATTTTCAAGTAATTCAATTTTAGACTTTAGTTGTAACTCACAAATTTTAAACATTAATGACAAGTAACTGGTCTTGCTAATGCCAATGTGTACTTTCTTACTTAAGAATGTTAGTTATTATTATTTTAAAATATTATAATACAGAAAATATCTTAGACTTTAGTTGTAACTCACAAATTTTAAACATTAATGACAAGTAACTGGTCTTGCTAATGCCAATGTGTACTTTCTTACTTAAGAATGTTAGTTATTATTATTTTAAAATATTATAATACAGAAAATATCTTTTGAGGAGTTAAGATGTCAAACAAAATGTATCAGGCGAAATTACGGTAACAAAAAATCCTTGTGGAGTTAAGATGCTATTCTTAAAATGGCTGAAATTCGTGCTCAGTTATAGTACTCCAAACATAACTAAGATATTATTTACAGCAATATAGATTGAATTAGTTTTAAGAGTTCTATAAATTAATTTTTGACTTCTGTGTATACTGATAAATTGAATTGTACATCATAATGTATACCGATTTTCATTATTGTTGTATGATACTAAGTAAGTGTTTTTTTAAACTTTTTTGTAAACTAATTAAAATATAAAAATACCAAACATTCTAAAACAATAAATCCTTATTCAATAATAAGTAATAACTTATAAATTTATACCAACTATCTACAATTTTAATAAAAAAATATATAACTATCTACTATGATGATAATCAATATTTTTTACCATAATTTTTTAATTAAAAATAAATAATTATATGCAACGGTGTTATATTTTATTTATCATACTAAACGTGACAAATAAATGTAAAAATAATACTTTAATCCATAATACAGTTAAAAAAGGCTTAAAACTGTTTGCTTTAAATTACTCAAATGAATTACAATCTAAATAAAATTGTACTTGGTCTATAAACATGAAATTCAGCGGGGAGAACAAATTTTGACTGCTTACATACATACAAGAGTTGTTATTAACTTTTAAGACATTATGAATTTTTTATTTTATAAGTTTTCAATTTTTTCCATGAGCTAAGAACAGTTTACTTTTTGAACAATGATTTAGGGCTTTGCAGTATTTTCCGGGTCTTCAATACCGACCAATAATGTCTATGCAGGTACCAAACAACCAAGTTAAGAACTCCCAATACTGTGAATGCCTAAACGAAAAAATATTTATAATTAATTACTATTGATAATAAATTAATACAGGTGTTTTAACATACTTTCATGGCAAATAATTTTCTAGTATCATGTTCTGGTTCAGCGCACCATTTTAAAAATGTGATAACATCTTTCGCGCATTGACTTTGTGTGGCTGGAGTTCCATCTTCATATTCAATAATCTAAAAAAAAAAAATGTGCATTTTTAATTTTATTTATAAAATATTTTGTACTTCTTATTTTTAAGAGTAACCATGGATCTACTTTAGTTTACACAATACAAATACATAGATATTTAACAAAATATATTAAAAATGATTACCTCATCATATAATGCTTGAGCCATTCCAATAGCACCACCAGGGAAATAAGGATTAAAATGTTGATTTTCCGCTAATGAAACTCCTGCTGGTGGGTCCATGTAACCAGTCAATAAAGCAAAAATATAATTCTGAAATTAAGAAATTTCCAATTAAAACTGTAAGTAAATATTTTTATAAAATTATAAAATTAGTTCTACTTTTTTTAAAGTTATTATGGAAATTGTAAGTGATTATTTTGGGAAGTAACGTTAAAATATCATATCCTCTTATAGAGAAATATTAACTTATATTACCTACCTAACATAATTGGATTAAAATGTCTAGACAGTGTTAATTCACAAGGTTAGGTTAGGTTGAGAAACATATTTAGACTAAAATATTATTTGATCATTGTGAGTATATATAACTGGAACATAAAAGATTAACTAATTTTCTTTTATGTGAATGTTGGAAACTTGATTGAGATACACAAAATGAGGAAAATCATTAAAGAATTCATTAGTTGACAGTTATGTAGTTTACATCACACACATAGGATACATAACTCAAATTAAGTAAGGTAATAAGATGTTGACATAATATAAGGCCATGTATATTATTAGGTTGTCATAATTAGTTGTTACCTAACCTATAAATGGTTATGATGAAAATATAAAAATGTATTAGATAAATTCAGGACATATTGTGTAAACATAAAAACTTAAATAGATAATCCTCTTACTATAAGTTATAATGATGTTAACTAGGAAAATGTCATATAATAATGATACTTACTACAAGGTACAATGTTTTAATGTTAGTTCTTAAAAACAAAACCAAAAAAAAATCAATTTACAAATGAAAAAATGTTTGATATTATGCAAGAAGCGCAATATAATTGGAACAGAAGCTCAGAATAATTATTTAATACAGAGGGCTCATCAAAATAACTAGGAATATATATGGCATGTGAAATATCAACTATAAAACAAATAAAAAAATTTGTGCAATGAAAGGTTTACACTAAACAATAATGAATATATCAAATGTAGTATGTAAACATTCACTTTTTTGCTCAATGTATATTAGATAAATGTATCAAACTTCATAAATTAAGCAATCAATATTCACTGTACTGCGCCATTTATCATAAATTATACAAGTCAATTACTGATTCATTCATTTATCATTAGGTTTTCAATTATTATGATTAATAATACTTAGGAGAATATCAACAGTGTTTGTTTTTTCTCTCTTGCCCCTGTGCGACATAAACAAAATGTATTTATGTAAAATCAAATGTTTTATGTTTTTGAGTAATTTAAGTGTAAAATCATCCACCACAAAAATTAAAGAGAATAATATTTTTGAGGATATGACAACATTTTGATTTTAGTTATAAAATCAAATAATAATTAACAGGGCTTGGAACTTCAGTTACTTGCATATTCAAAATCTGATTCAATACAAATTCGCTTCATGCATATAATTGAAGTACAAACATTTATGTTGCATATTTTATTAAATTTAAATGATCTATCATATTTAAAAAAATTAAGTATATTTATGCATATTATGTTTATGATTTAATATAAATCACCAATAAACGTATTTTCAATTCTATACAGAGTATTAACTGTAAATTTATTTCGATAGGCATGGTCTTATTCAATACTTTTTTCAATAAAAAGATTTATTTTTACTAAGTTAAAATCCAATTTTACATGAATACAATTTATGCTTGTTTAGCACAGGTCTGTGAGAGAGAAAACATTTATTGAGCTGATATCCTATTAAAAAATAACCTCTCCGTCTATTCTAGCTTGAGTGATGTAAGTCAAATCTGGTGGGTATGCACCACCATTAGCATAACGAGCAGCTTCTTCATTTGGATAAGGTTTGGGTAATATATCTGATAATTTGCCAGGTCTTTTGTACATGGCACCAGTTTCATCAGGTCCGTCCTCAATCTAAATTTTAAAAGACATTATTATCAAATTACTCAATATTTGTCAAAGTTTATACTAATGTTACCAATTGTTCTGCAGCTTCAGCTTTGGCTTCATCTTCGGTCAGACATACACCGACTAACTCACGATATGCCAAGTACTCAATGCTATGACATGCTGCACAAACGTTTTTGTACACTTCCCATCCTCGACGAACACTACAAAATAGATTCATTAACTCATTGGCTGAAAACATTATGAAAAACATGACATTTACCTAGCGTGGTCTAAAGTATCAAACCATCCGTTATGATTCCATTTTTGTTTAGCCACATGAGCTGCATCATTAGAAGCATGAATTGACTGCTCAAGTGCATAAATTAGGGAACTGCCACCACCAGCTAACACACCAAAACTGGTCAAAAACTAAAAATAAATATATTATGTTCAGTAACTTATTATGGTGTATAGTAGAATTAATTTTAATTTAAGAAAGTAATTTTTTAAACAATCTTAACAAATATTCTATCATAAAAAAAAAGTTTAAAAAAATGTTTTAAGGATAAAAATGATTAAAATTTAAAATGTATTAGGTATTTTAAAACAAATACATAAATTACGTTGAAAAAAACATACTATTATATATGTATAAGAAATAACAATCAAGCAGCAATACATTTTACGCACAATTATTGTGTGTAAAATTTTTTTTTGGATTAGTGAATTTACTTAATAAAAGAGTATTAAGAGTAATAATCTAATCTAGTCATTAAATAAAACACATACAACAGTAAAATCAGTTGGTAGTCATGAAAAGTATATATTAAGAGGTATATTATGATAAAGTTATAAAAAAAAAATAGTTTTTAATTTACTTGAATATGTTAGGATAATTTCACTATCACCGTTCATAGTTGTATAGGAACCTTAATAAAAAGTACTTTGCATTAACTAGATAGTTATTTTAAAGTATTTAGAAATTAATTCTTAGTATAAAATAATTAGGTATTAGGTAACTAACCGAACATTAATTTAATTTTTTTTAATTAAGTAACATCATATTCTGTGGCCTCTACCAGTTAACACACCAAAAATGGACAAAAACTATAAATTAATTAACTAGTGGTTGGTAAATGAAAGAAATATATACTAATTGTATAAGTACTTTTATTTAGTAGTATTAACATAAGACATTTGAAATACCCTAACTTTGCAAAGAATCTATCATAGAAATAGTTTTGAAAATTAATGTTTAAGAACAATAAACTATTATTACTATTCAATGATTAAAATTAAAAAATATGTATGATAAATATATTATTTAAAAACAATGAACCAAACATGTTAAATAACTTCTTTAAATATCAAACAAATATCTGTAGTACTTATGTATTGATTTAAAACATAATGCTAACACAGTGAAAACATGCACATACATGAATTATCAATCAAGCAACCATCATATAATTTGGATAGTGATCTGTTTAAAAATAATAGAATTTGTTACCAAAGTTAAAAGACCACAGTTTTAAGATATGGCCTCGATTGGTGAGCTTTGCAATCAGTGAAGGTCTGTCAACAGATCTAACAAATAACTATCAAATGCAGCAGTTTGTTGATAAAGAGTTTGAAATACAAAACAATTTAAATGTCTAAAAACTGAAAGACTTGATGTTGAAGATGACAGCGAGTGAAGAGAAGAACTCAATGCATAGCAAAAGAACCAGGGACGTCATTGTGTGAAACGTCGCGGTATGATGCCAAGCTCGGCGTACTTACAAACTTGTGGTTTTTCGACCACCTGGAGGCCGCCTGAAAGAATTTCATCTCGATAAAGGTGTCGTTGTCGTCAGCGAACATAATAAAATGGACTTAACTAGAGACTACTGACTAGTCCACTCGAGAAACCGTCTAAAAGACTGATAGCGTGTTTTTCGTGTGATAACGTAGGGCCCAGCTATCACGACGTAACTGCAATCATCACACACCCACCGCTGTTGTAGTTGACCCGCTCAACCCATGTATTGTATGTGGGTTAACTTGCTTATGCCAGTAAAGGTCGATGCGAATTGCGAATCATAGTCAAACATTTATTTTATAATTATTAATTAAACATAACATGACGGAAATGGGATTGACTGATGGCATAATATTGTGCAATAGAGTCATTACGTCTATTACGGATTAAGGATTTACGACATTTTAGGGTAGGTCGTTGGTAATAAACGTTTCGTCCGCGTCAATTATTAAGATAGGACATTTGTTCCCCTGGAGGCTGGAATCATAATAATAATATGTTACCTGTTTGACCATAGTTTATTGATATAATTTAAGAATTAAATTTCTCTGATAAAAATTATCATGTGTGTAATATATTTTAAAATTTTTTTTTTATATACATTGTAAGAACTGACCTTTTACGTCTCAGACAAATTGATATGTTTTATTTAAAAAAGTTACGATTTATATTTTGTGATTTAAAATGCCGGGGGACCAAATGTCCTTCCTTAATAATCGACGGAGACGAAACTTTTGCGGACTGATTTTTTTGACGGTGTCAAATCTTCTGTCTAAACGTTTAGAACTATAAGCTATAGTGAAAAATTAAAGTACCTACCTACATGGCTACATGACAATTAATAACGATTAAACTAATAAAATATTTATTCAATTTAATGTTAATTGGGGCATGAAAAAAAATGATATAAAAATTAATTTTAGTATTTCCAATATAATGAGCCTAATGATCCTTTTTCCGAGTAAAAACACATATTAATATATTTATCTATATTGTAGAAGAGAAATTATAACTACGTCTGTATTCCAGAGCCTTGAGCCAACTTTCGATATTTTAATAACTAAGCTCAATAACAATTAAAATGCTATCACCATATTGAGAACTACAGGTAGATAATGTTTTTAATGCATGTTGATTAATGTTATTGAAATCGTTTTTAAAAAATTTGGTAAGATGAAGTAAAGATAGAAAGCACTGAAAATAGAGATAGATAGGTGCTTGAAGTAATGATACTTAAAAGTTATAGTCTATTGACTATTAGACTTTACAGACATACAGTTGTAAATACCAAATAGATAGTTACTGATTGGTATAGTGGTAGTGAACTGTGATCTTCTTAAGTACTAAAAAAAATAGCTGTGACTGCTACTGTATGTATTAAAATGATAATTACTTTTTTAGAATCAATGTGAAATATAAGTGCTATTTGGCAGAGTTCTAACTTCTATGCTGCTACTACTACTGAAAAATAACAGTGTGATTGCTACTTTATACTTTCTAGTATTCAAATTTAAAATTAGGATGCCTATTTAGTATTTTAGAAACATTATGGAGTATGTGCAGGATAGAATTTCCATGAATAATATTTTTCATACACATACATTTAATTATGTGTTTACATTCACAAAAATACCTTATTATACATTTCTATAGAGTGAGGGTACCTATTTTTATTTTTTAAATTAATGTTGGTGTAGAACTTCAAGACTGGCAACAGAACATGGTAATTTCAAATTAGTGATTACTGTTCTAAGACAGCACTATGTACCTACCTAACACTGTCTTTTATACTTTCAATCAAAGTACCTACAATTTTTTTCTGAATATTACTATGAGCATGACAGAATCTTAGGCGTAGGACTACAATATGTGGAGTACCTATTGTAGGTACCTACATCATCCTTGTAGTATAAAATGCCAATAGCAAAAGTTTGTCATGAGGTTTGTTATTTGAATTACCTACCTTCTATTGACTATTGAGCCAACTATTATGGCCTATTATATTCGAAAAACCCATTAAAAAAATATCTTTTTTTTTTTGGAGTTTTCAATTTTTACGAATTAGTCTGAGGATATGCTAATATGTATTTTTACCTTCAAAATGTACATGTACCTACCTTAAAAATCAAACAATCACAATAGAATAAACATTTTTTCATTATAAGATATTATAATTCTTTAATCTTTATAATCTTAGTAATTTTAATAACTTTTTCAGTTGTGATCCCAATAATAATAAATCATTAATGTTGATAAATTTGTTCATTAAACAGAAGGTAGGTAATCTAAAAGTTGATGGCATAATTATTTTAATTTCACAGAGTAACCAAAAAAGCATTCAATCATAAAAAGTATTCAGTTTTCCAAATATTGTTTACTATAAATTTAACATTAATTACTCAATAATTATGTGAAAATTGATATCTTAAATTCCAAGTTAAATATTTGGTAACAATTAATTTACAATAAAATTTAAAAAACTATTAAAGGAAGGGCATAACAGTATACCTCATTATTTGTTTGTTATGGGGAATTTCATTTTTTTTCATATAAATCTAAACCTATCCCTACAAAATGTATATTTTCGTCTATTAGTATTATACATTAAATCTCTAGGAAGTCAATGTTAAATAAACTAATTAACGTTTAAGTTGAACAAAAATTAACCCTAAGATTTCTTCACAAGATTTAGATGTTTGTTTTCTCATTAACATTTAACTGTAGTCTATATTATATTATATTATATTAAAAGACTCGAATAGTTAAGGTATACTTTATGGTATATAATATTATAAAAATAAAATATAAACTAAAAAAAAATGTATTTTTTATTGTTACTGCATTTTTCTGATCTTAACTTTATAAAAAATAACTAGATGTACTGCCCAGCGCTACCTGTGCCTAAGGTTGGTTTTTTTAATTTAACATACTATATTTAAGATGATTTTACTAGTAATAATAATAAATAATCAATTGCAACCCCATAAATCAATAAACAAAAAAAATTATATTTTTTCAATGGTTGAAAAAAGAATTCACACTTACCTATATCAGCCATCTTTTACTTAGGTTCCTGAGTATAGGCATTGAAAAAATAAGTTATAAACACCCTTTAAGTCTTAATGAATTTATTGGTATTACTTTTTAAGAAAACGGTGCAGTCTTTTAACATTGGTCTTTGGATAAAACAATGCGGACTTAAAATATAATAGCCAAATATCATAATTATAAGTTTTTCCAATGTTTTGGAGTTAGTGATGTGATTAAACCTAACCATTTGGTAGCCTGAGGAGTATTATATATCCATGTCGATAGACCACAGTGATTTTAATTATTATGTTGAAATTAAAATTCTTTGCTACCTATCTAATTTAGCGATATAATCTCCATACTAAACATTATACATAAAATAAAACATTATGATGCCTAAGATGATGTTTTATCACGGCTATACCTATCACATAATATTATGAACCTATATATTACAACATAATAACTGAAAACCTTGTACCATAGTTCTAAGTGGAACAGGAAGTTAAATTAAGTAGTATTTAGTTAACAGTCATTAACTAATAAGTAATACATTTTGAGTGAGAATATATTATGATTATAGTTATCATTGACATCAAGTGTTATAAGGGCAAATGTCACAATTCAAAAGTGTTCACAAATTGGTAAAATATTAAAATATTATTTTTAAAAAAACAATACTTGAACACAGACATTGTTCTTACCTTTAAATTTGATGGTTAGGTCACTATGATATTGATATTGAATACATGGCATTTAATAAAATATTAAATCATTTAAAAACATTATAATTTAATCTGCTGAAAAATAAAGGTAGCCTTACAGTAAAAAAATAATGCCAATAATATAAATAACTTGGTATTTCAAAAAAAAATCATAAATTTATGATTTTGATACCACTATCAAATAAATGGCATTTGGTGCCCAATGGACAGTCCTCATTTTTTGTGCCCCCGACTATAAGATACAGCATAAGATTTTATATGAATATTGCAAATTGTTTTTAATATAGAAAAATTGTTTAGTTTTTCATTTTATAAATATAATGCAATTATTGTTTTTAAATCTAATTCCTCCACTTAATTTAAAAAAAATATTTTTTATTTTATTCGAAATATAAAATTAAGATAAACCCATTAAAAATATAAAGAAGAAATGTAACAAGGTTTGGATGTATAGCATAGCAATGAATTATCTTGTTAAAGTATGTACGATGGCAATTAACAATTTATTTTAAAAAAAATTTGATTTGTTTGAATATGATAGTGAAATAATAAACTGTTAAGCAAATTGTACGTTCTCAATGTTAACTTAAAATTAATTTGAAAAAAAATATGTATACAAGCAATCTGACTTTAAAAAATACCATCATTACTAAGGTATACATTTTAATATTATGAAAATTGAATTTTCGATAACTATTAATACATAAGATTAATTTATTTGGCTCAAAAACTATTTTCCAAACATAAAAATTGTTTGCAAGAAAAAATGGTAAAATTTTACCTATATTATTACTTATAAACATTCCTGAATCTATACCCAATACTTTTTTGTTTACAAAATGTATTTACAAAAATTCAAGATAAAAAAGATGAATCAACTTTTTTAACTTTTTTGTTACATATAAAAGTATTTTACTATAATATAAGAATATCCAATTTTAAACCATTAAACAATATTATTCTCTAAAACTGGACATTTAAAATACAAGACTTAATATTGTAAAAAGATCAGTTATAATGTATTATATAACCTCTTTTCAAAACATATTTGATAATTCATACTTAGGATTGAAATTAGCACAAATAATGGATAAATATTATTCAGATAAAAATGATTTCAATAAACAAAACAATTTAATAACAATTATATATAAACAAGGTTAATAATAATTTTATTAATTGCCTAATCTTAACGTCAAAAGCATGGATGGAAATGGCCTAATGATACTGTACAAGACTTACATAATACCTATGACACATATTGTGGTTGTTAATATTGCAAGCAAAGAGAATTTAGTTGACCAACAGCAAGCATATTATAAATATATAATATATTTGAATAGTGTTCAAAAAAACTTTCTATTTGAACCTTTCAACATTGTAATTAATATTGGTTTATTTTCTCAAACTTTAATTGAAACTGTTGTATACCTTTAGGTTATATAATAATAAATCATGTACAAACTCATCATCACATTACATTATGGAGAAATAGGAATACTAATTACTAGTAGTAATTAAAGTTAATGCATCTACAGAGTATGGTCACTGGAATAGGATTTTTACGCTCTAGAAAATTAGTTTTTTGACAAACAATTTCACAAATTTTATTGTAGAAGTGAACTTATAAAAATTGAAATTTTTTAGACAGAACTTGAACAATAAAATCAACAGGGTGTTTAAACAAAAATGAATATCATACGTTTTAATTTTTGGCTACTACTAGCTAAAGACCATTTACTTTTTGAACAATGATTTAGGGCTTTGTAAAATCTTTCGAGTCTTCAACACTGACCAATAATGTCTATGCAGGTACCAAACTACCAAGTTTAGCACACCCAAGATAGTAAATGCCTAAAAAAAAAAAATATTTGTAATTAATTACTATTGATAATAAATTAAATATAAATTAATACAGGTGCTTTAACATACTTTCATGGCAAATAATTTTCTAGTATCGTGTTCTGGTTCTGCACACCATTTTAAGAATGTGATAACATCTTTCGCACACTGACTTTGTGTAGCTGGAGTTCCATCTCCATATTCAATAATCTAAAAAAATATATACATTTTATTATTTAACTCAAAAAGTATCTGTGAGTTATTAAAAACTTATATAAATAAATATAAAATTAACTAATCCATAAAATAAAATTTTTTTAAGTAATTACCTCATCGTATAATGCTTGAGCCATTCCTATAGCACCACCCGGGAAATAAGGATTATAATGTTGATTTTCTGCTAATGAAATTCCTGCTGGTGGGTCCATGTAACCAGTCAATAAAGCAAAGATATAATTCTGAAAATTTAATTTATAAATTTAAATTTTCAAATAGGTAAATGCTTTTGGGAAGATTTAAAGAAAATTTGACATTTTTTTATTAAATTATCATTTGAATATTCATTGCTATTATTGCATAGTTGCATCAAAATAATTAATTGTTCCAAAAAAATAAAATGTATCTAATACATTTTAATCTAAATAAGAAATTGTAAGTTTTTATTAAAACATTCATTGAACAAATATTTGACGAGAAATAAGGTATCTAATCCTTAAGTACATTTTAAGTATTATTAAAATATCTTATATGAAAACTAACAAAAATTAAACGTACAAAACCTCAAAAATTAGTATACTAAATATTAGATTTTGAGTATATTTAGACATTGAAAAGGTCATTGTAATGGATGATGTGAAAATTACACCGTGTCGCAAAAATACAAATATAAATATTAATTATATTTCTGAAGCAATTTATTTTTTAATCAAAACACAGGAGCAAATTGGTTTCTTGTATTTCTTTAAAGTTTTTGCAAACTAGAAAAAGCATTTAAAATTATAGAATAAAACAATTTTAATTCTCCAAAGAATTCACAAAAAAAAAAAAAAATTATTTGTAATAATAATAGATTCATTGCTTTACTTAGGCTCTAAGAAATTACCTCTCCATCTATTCTAGCTTGAGTAATGTAAGTCAAATCTGGTGGGTATGCACCACCATTAGCATAACGACCAGCTTCTTCATTTGGATAAGGTTTGGGTAATATATCTGATAATTTGCCAGGTCTTTTGTACATGGCACCAGTTTCATCAGGTCCGTCCTCAATCTAAATTTTAAAAGACATTATTATCAAATTACTCAATATTTGTCAAAGTTTACACTAATGTTACCAATTGTTCTGCAGCTTCAGCTTTGGCTTCATCTTCGGTCAGACAAACACCGACTAACTCACGATATGCCAAGTACTCAATGCTATGACATGCTGCACAAACGTTTTTGTACACTTCCCATCCTCGACGAACACTACAAAATAGATTCATTAACTCATTGACTGAAAACATTATGAAAAACATGACATTTACCTAGCGTGGTCTAAAGTATCAAACCATCCGTTATGATTCCATTTTTGTTTAGCCACATGAGCTGCATCATTAGAAGCATGAATTGACTGCTCAAGTGCATAAATTAGGGAACTACCACCACCAGCTAACACACCAAAACTGGTCAAAAACTAAAAATAAATATATTATGTTCAATAACTTATTATGGCGTATACTAAAAGTAATTTTTAAAAAATGTTTTAAGAACATAAATGATTACAATTTTAAATGTTTTATTTTAAAACAAATACACAAATATTGTTAATCTTTTAAATATCAAACATATATCTCTAGTAGATCGATAAAAACATACTAACAACTACTTACAAGAAATATTTAATTAGTGCCCTACATACAATTTACATTAAAATTTGTATAAAAAATTTATTTTTATATTTGTGAATTTACTTTGTTTTTTAATAGTAGATTTTATTCATCTAATAAAAAAAAAAAAATAGAAAAAATGTATCTACTCTTATCATTCTATACAACATAAAGGTAAAAGTAAAATAAGCATTGATGAGAAGTATAAATATTATAAGAAGGAAAAAAAAATAGTTTTGAATTTAATTGAATAAAGATAATTTGCACCATTATTGTTCATAGTTATTAGTTACATCGAATATTTTGTAAATACCAAATAGTTACTCCGAGGTATTAATAAAATAATTTTAAACGTAAAATAATTATTGGATTCATTTTTAATAGTTAATACCTAACTAGTAACTAACAACCATTTCATTTGACTTTTTAAAATAAAGTCATATGTTCTGTGATTTTTTTAATTAAGTTTATAGTGTCAATAACAAATATTAGAAAACATTTTTCACTAACATAATGTAGTAAAATAGGTTTTAAAAATAATTTTAATATAAAATTGAACACTTGGATAATAGAGAATGCATGTTCATTTCAACTGGACGATTAACCAAATATAGGTATTAAAAATATTTTTTCCGAATAAAAGTGACTTGAAAATGAAAAAATTCTAAAGAAAATTGTCTTTTGAAAAGTTTCTTAGTGGAGTTAGATTATGAATATTATGGAAATATATTGAAAATAATAAAACCTTAAAATGTGTCATACAGACAAAGGTATATAAAGTGTACATTGGTATTATATCCAATATTACCATTTTAAGTTTTAACAAATAAATAAGTTAAACTCAAATAATACATATATAAAGATATATTGATGACAATATTTTCATTATAAACCAATAACCAATAAACCTTATCAAAAATATTATAATATGTAGCGAAAACCTGCAGTGCTATACGAGAGATTTAATTTATGTGTTAAATAATATATTTTTTGATTGTACATTTATAATACTATGTATGATTGATTAAAATTAGGAAACAAGTATGTAACTATCGAAATTTGGACGTAGAACTATGAAAATTTCAATTATCAATCGTTTATATAAAACTATTGACCTTAAAACGCTGTAGTTGAGTAATACAGCGTACAAAATGATAAGCGCCAGATTTACGTGAGACGGGTGTTGGGCATGTCGTGACAACCACAGAAACTTGGAAAATCTAATCCGCCACCGCGGTGGTGTTAATAGTTGGGTGATAAATAAGTATAGGTATTAGGTAAGAACCAAAGGCTACTTACAAATTTGTGGTTTTTCGACCACCTAGTGGCGGCCTTAAAAAATGAGAAAGTGCTCGTCATCGGTGCGGCTGTAGTAGGATCTCGGCAATCAGGACGGCAGTAGATCAACGGAAAACGTTCTGGTAAGGGCTTCTTTTGGTGACGCCCGCCGGATCGTTCTCGGCGAAGATGGTCAGAAATGAAGAAAAATTGGCTCCGGCACGGCCTCAAGAAAACGGATAAGGTGGAATATTTCAGCAGTCGGGACGTACGACCTACAGCTGTATCCGATAGCAAGGGCACAGTCGCAGTGTGACCAACCCCGAAACCGACGGCCGCCTTCCAACATGCTGATAACGGACACCGGTGATAATATCGCAACTGAACCGCCACCCACCGCCCGTCAATATATTCGCCGCCGCCATAACATCCGACTATCGGCCTACTACGCTCGTGACCTTTAGCGAAAATTGTGGGACACAGCGCAATATAAATATAATTTAATAATTTATGATAGGTTTACCTAAACCCTTGAACTCGATCGTGGGAAAGACATTGACCACAACGCGGAGTATCTGAGTCTGTAGGTACTGCAAACCTCGATTTTTTTCACCGAAGATCGAGGATAATATACGTTTATATCATAATACTTAAAGGTGTAATTATATGGCTTTTAAAATTCTGCCAAGTTACAGACTATATTTTAATCAATAGTAATCAGCTATTCCGTACCCGCAGAGGCGTGTTACGATAGTTTTTAGTTTTTCTTCTTCTAAATCATTAACTTAACCTGCGGGCTGCGACCTACCTGTAATAAATTCGCCTATAAGTTGCACAATTGGCACTTATTTCATTTTAACTTATCCATTTTCTTGTATAAAAAAAAACAAATATTTATTCGTATATATATGTAATTTGTCACATTCTGAAAGTTATTATATTATATTCAGATAAATTATTAATTTATTAATCAATGGTTTTATTTAACGTCCACCCAATAATAAAATGTACATGCACCTACCTTAATATTAAAAATATTGATATTAAGCAGTAATAAGAATTAAGTAGAAACATTATGGATTTAAAAACATTTAAACATTTAACTACACTCTCAAAAGTAAATATAGACAATAATCAAATAGTAAAATACATAATAATATTATGTATGATTCTCCGCCTGATAAATATTACAATTTGTGCATATGTTTTTTTTTAATTTTTGTATAGAAGAATAATAGTAATGACTATCTAGGTACCAATATAATATTATAATATTAACTCGTCGTTAATGCCAAAGATATGTAAGTACGTAACCTATCGCCTATCACATATTTGCATATTGTTTTAAGCCTTAAAATAAAACAATAATAATATCATAGTCCATATCTATATAATATTGTATTACTATGATTATTATAATTTAAATTAATATAAATTCATTACAATGAGGTACCTGCAGGTACAGCCTATTTTTTTTATAAATCATCTACTGAACATTCCAATAATTATTTCCTGAATGTTTAAAACATTTACATTTGTGATAGGTTATATTGAGACTTGTACTATATACTCAATTGCTTACAAATTCGTATGTTTTTAAAATTTTTACGGGACTACACAATATTTTTTTACACGGATCTACATTTACTTATATAAAAATCAATTAAGAGCAACCATATTATTGTATTAATATGATAATACGGATATCCAACCATAATAATTAAAATGTGCATAACAAGTTCTTAATAATGTTAAATAAAAAAAAAACATGACATATTAGTATATGTATTACATTGGATAACCGTTGTATTATAGATACATAAAACATGTCTTGGAACAATGTTAAGACAAAGTTATGTACATACTTATAACTAACCTACTTAACACAAAAAAAATAAACTATTCAAAATGTTAAGGTCCGTTTTATATTATGAAATATTAAACTCTTTAGTAAGTAATAACCACTAAATTAGATACATTACTTCGTAAATCACAAGTGTTTAAAAAAAAAAAATATTTTTTCGAAGTGACGATAAAATCCGAAAAGTAGATATTATGATATATTGATATGATACATTATAATATGCATACAAATATAATATTATATTGAAAAAAATGAAAATTCAATCGACTCACTGACAAATACCCAACTCCCAAGTATTTAACGATATAAATCGTGTATTATCAATTATTAATTATTAATTATTAATTATTATAGTATATAATATATTATATGTTATAGCATGAATATCGGCCAGGCATTTCTGTGACCCCTATATAATAAAGTTGCTGCAATAACGCGATACTGAAATTTAAAGATAAAACATTTGTATGTATAATAATATAGCCATATATACGCAAACAAAGAAATAATCGATTCGTAATTAATATTATCGCTAGAGTCAAGCGATAGCATCGTAAATATGGGTGTGTACCTAATATGTTTTATTTGAAATCGTGCGACCGTCGTTGAACATTTTTATTTTTAACTTTTCGTTTTTTAATAGATACGTAACGCATTTTATCAGTATTGTACATTGAGTAATATATATACGTACGTACCTAGGAGATTATCAGCCTGTTTTTGTGCTATAAATTTAAATAATTGAATCCGAAACAGCAGATCCTCTAAATTATTGTAATGTTGTATACTAATCGATTAAAAAACATTTATTACTCACTAATTATTAGATAATTAGTATATGTCAATATGACTTGTGCACCTATGTACATTTTTAAAAAAGCTAGTTACCTATTACGATTTCAAATGTTGTATACAAAATCTCAGTTATTATTATTTTTTGCTAAAGGTACATTGTAAATTTTCTTTTATGGGGACTAAATTATACATGATAAATTTCACAACGGATAACAATTAAAAGAATATTGAACATTAGAGTCAAAAAAACAAACAAGCCCATGATAAAAACCTTCATGACAATAGCTGCAGCTAGTGCAGCATGTCGTATAGAATATTTCGCAGATAAAATATATTTTTATTATTGTTCCTAATCTTCTACTCGATTTATAAAAATTGAACTAATATATATCAGTTATAACAAAGACAAAAATATAATCATAAACTTCGACCATATAAGCTAATATTAGCTTATATGGTCGAAGATCGTAAAACGCTAATATTTTCATTTATTTATTTTTATTATTCCTTTTTTGTTATAATAATCAATAATATAATTACTGTCGATAGTAGATAGTGTGTAAAATGTAAATGTGTTACTGGTTAGTGTTTATAAAGCGCATTCTAAAAAAGGTTTAGTATTATTTTTCTAACACAATTATCTGCACAAATAAATAATTATAAAGTATCTCATTTATAATGTTTTTTAGATAACATATTAACATATTTAAACTCTATAAACAGTAAACACATAATTATCAAAAATACTCATCAGTCATCAATATTTTAATCAAAAAGGGGGAAGGTAGGTAACCGCTCCGATGAACCTAAAATATCTGTGTGTCGAGTGTACCTCGTTATTGAGTCAATGTAATGGGTGTGTTAAATTATTTTAATTCAATAATAAATCATTGCAACATACCTAAAAAGATTCTGAAATACCTTGCAGAACAGTGAAAATAAGTTCATGGTAAATCAATACCAAAAAATGATCTCTAAATAATTTATTAAATTAATTTAATACATTTCTTGTGCGCTGTGCGTTATTATGTAGTATTTAAGTAAATAACAATATGGACAATAATCAAAAGTTTCAAGTCCCTGAAAATATTATTTTTTAACTACAATAAAATAATGAAAATTGTTATTTTTGAGATTTTTAGGTTCCTGCAAGAATTGTATTCAATATTCAAAAGCCTTAGATATTAATATTAATTTTTTTTAATTTTAACAATGGTTATTTTGCGAAATACGTCTTTTTTATGATTTTATAGACAAAATTATGTCTTATATAGTTTCGATATTTTTAAGCTTGGACTTGAACAAATTATTTGATGTCTTGTATTGAATTGCCAAGCTTTTTGGCAAAGCATACAATTTTTTTTAAAAATGTATAGAAAAAATGTCAAACACATTTAAAATTAAACTGATTTAAAATGTTTTGAAAATTTCATTAATATGGAACATGATAATATATAAGTAACAGTGGAATCTTTTGAGGGGTCTAAGATAACTAGATACTTAATTTAGTTAAAAAAATAAAACTAAAATCGTATTATAAGCAACAATAATTTTAAGGTTTGCATTTCAAATCTCGTCAAAATTAACTTCAGGCGTAAGACGTTTATAAATAATAATTGTGCAATTACGCTTAGTTTACTTTTTTTATAATTGCTCTGTAAGTAAAATTTATGAAAAACCTTGTATTAAATTTTAACTCCTAAGCTATGAATAATAAATATTTTGTACATTTTTAAATACAAAACATGCTTGTTAATTTGTTATTAATTATCATATAATATAATTGCAATACTACTATTGTCTATTTCTATAGCCTGAAGTAATAACTAAACATTTATAAATCAATGAGAAAATTTTTGAACCAAAATTCAATTTAATACAAATAGTTTTAAATCTTGAACGGACTTTTTTTAATCGATGTTTGAGGCAGTAAAAGAAAGCATTGAATTCACTATTCTACGGTACCTAATGGCTAAAAGGTAGTACCTTTTACAGCTAGTGCCTAGTTTTACTTTCATGACTCATGTATTCACTATTGAATTTAGATGATACTTTGAGGATATGTTGTTTAACAAAATAACTAGCACTCCCCAATATTACCAATATTCGTAGTACTTTCCTATACTAATGCCGTCTTGCATAAAAATCATGGGTCACTAAATCTTGGTTAAAGGACCATTATCAGATGTTTAGGGTAAACGGTCATAACTCATAAGTATTACGTAGGTACTTCATTTTTAGTTACCTACAATTTTTTTTGCACGCATTTTTACATTTCGTACATTCGTACATGTACTGTGCCAAACGCGCCATCTGTTGTACTTATACGTCTCGTTTTTATTTCTTATTTTTTAATAGTACTTTAAGCATAGAGTGAGTAGCTGATACTTAACAGAAACTGCGAGGAATCAAACATAAGTATTAAATGCCATAATAATAAGTTATTACATTTTATTTTTATTTATGATCATTGACCATTGCAGTAAATAGTCTTCTACAATTAATGTACAGACAGTAAAATTGTCTAAAAACAGTTATATTATGAACAGGATAAAACTTTATTATAATAGCTATACTGTATAAATGTATGATGTATAGATTGGTTATATTCACAGATTTCTATGTACCAACAAATTAGTAAGTCTCCGGTTATATAAACTTAAAGACTATATTGCATTATCTATATGTCTATATATAATCTAAACTAATATCTATATGTACTCTCAACTCTGTAAAACAATTCTAAAAAAAAGAATTAAATAATTAAAAAATTTTACTGCAGGCGGTTGTTGTGAGAGAACATTGAACATAATATCGATAAAATATGTCACTGATTTGATCGATTTGGGTAGGCGTAGACCACATGACGTATGCGTGGAGCGGGCGTAGCCAGCTCACTGTAAAGATTATAAAACAGCTTGTTTAATGTACAATGTTTCAAGTTATTATTATAAAAATTAATATTTAAACATTTGGATAGTTTAAAATTGTATAAAACTAAATTTGAATCAATGTTATTTTATCAAAATAGGTACTTATATTATATTTTACAGTATAATTGATATAGATGCACCGTTATTAGCCGCGCATTTAGGGAGTCAAATTTTAGGAGCCGGAAAAAATTAAATATCTACCTAGTGGAACGAAATGTGTCAATGGAAGTTAGAGAAAAGCCTCTTTTGAGAATATATTGTGTTGTGTACCGAGAAATTATTGTTTCAATAATAAATTGGTAATTGGTAATTAATAGTTGGAATAGTTATATATGTTTAGACGTATACATGAAATTTGGTATGTGCGTGTTTTATGAAGGGAAAGGAACAAAATAATGAACATGTGTTAGAGAGCGCAGCGAGACGTTGTTTTTAAGTTACCCATTTAGGCTGGTCAAAACTTTTACCCCCTCTATTAAAAACTGAAATGACGCCACTGCTGTACATACATATTATACTATTCTATACATTACAATAAACTGATAAATGTATAACAATATTTTTATAGAAACATGTTTGAGCCTGTGTGCATTTTAAAGATTATTAATATTTAATATTTAATGTTATTTTATTATTGATTATTGTATACACATATTTTTTTCAAATAAAAAAAAATGGTATGTAGTTTGTCATTTTGAGACGCCACTTTTTACTTATTAAAAAAATCTGTGGGTCAGCTGACCTCCCAAACCCTCCTCTGGACATATGTATTAAATGAGGAATTGTTATATGTATATAATAGATAGAAGTGTATTGCCTATCTCTCGTGAGGGGTGGTGGGGTGATAATGTATTATATGATATATAAATATTGCCCCAGTACATTTAATACCTAAATAATAAATGCTTCTCCGACTGTTATTTGAAAGCTAAAACATTCTATACGACGCACCTACTCAATATGCGTTTGTCTTTTACCCTCCGTATTATAAACATCAATCACTAATAAGTGATGGGCAAAAAAATATTATGATCAACCGATGATAAAGTTTATAAGAATTATGTAAATTACCTATGGTTAAAAATGCACGAATTTCATTAAATTTACATTCATTGAATTTGCGATAAACTATACAGGCAAATAGATGATACGTAAAACATGGAAAATATAATATAATAGTAATTCAAAATGTATTTAAAATTAATAAAAAAATACTAAACAAAATTAATCATGGATAATGATTGAATTATTAATGATATGGAGCGTGATTAATAATTTCACTATTTGGTTTTTTCATAGTCATAGTGAAATTTTATTTTATTTTTACATTGATATTACATCATCTTAATACTCAAGTAGGGACTAAGGTCTAAGGATATATAATACCAATGAGTTCATAAATTTACGAATTGTTGAGTTCTCCTACTTCCTGATATGGACTATGGAGGCCTTTTTTTGTGTGTTGTCTTTATAGCTGAAGAATTATGATTGACGACAAGCAACAACGGATATCGACTTCCTACTGTGGTTATACCATAACCATAGACATATAAATTAATGTTTTACCTATGTCTTATATGCTTATGGTACGATGACTTCGATGCGCCATGTGCGATGTTTTATGTTTTGTCCACGATCTACCTACTTGTCCTACCTCGTAGTGAATGCTACTAGGTAGTAAGTAAGGACAAAATATGTTTCACGGTGGTTTGATCAAAAATACTAAAAAATACTTTTAAAAGGTAGGTACCTATTAATAGAGCTGATAAGTTTTTTGTGCATATTTCAAAGTTTTATAGCTTTTAGAGCATATTACCTGCAATATGCCGTGATTTTTAGTGCATAATATGAGAGATGAGACATAAAAATGTTATTACTAATTTTGGTATATGTTATAAAATATTTATTAGCCATTAGGTATCTATAGAGTGTATATCATGTAAAATTTAATAATTACATTATAACTAATAACTACATAATTCACTGCCCATAAGAGAAGTGAAAAAGACAGTAATTATTTATGAATTATTTTTCGGGATAACAGGATAGCCGCTATAATATTATTATTATACTATATCGGTGGTAGGTCTATTACAATAAAAATAATAATATTATGCGCAATCCATAACAGCCAGTCGACGGTATTGCCCAAACGTCACACGGCGTAAATGTATATTATTATTTATTATTAATTCATATTTGCCGACTGCCGTATGCCGCGTCTATTATTAGTTTAGAATTTCGTCGAAGAAACATTTTTCGGGGTATTCCACTGGGTCGAAGCAAGCCTGAAGCCCGCCAGATTTGTTTACGGTACCTTCGTACATTCAAATACTATTTGGTAATTCCAACGTTTGGCCAGCTAGGATATCCTGGATATTTTCGTCGGTTTACACTGCCGTAGCGGCTGTTTTCTCCGTGTCCGTCTTCGTCGTCCGTCATCGTTCTTGATCGCACTGTTTCAGTGTGTGCGTGTGTGTTTTTTTTTCGTTTTCCGGATCCGCGAATTCACACATAAATACAGAATATTATTATAATACAGTATAAAGTAGTGCACAACATTGCGGTGTCTTTTGCAGTGACGAAACGATTCTTGAATCAACTCCGGCCCGATTCATTAAGCGACGCCATTTTACCGAGTAGGTACCTGTTAACATCAAAGTAGTATGCACAGATAGTCACGTATATTATTCACAGGTTTCATATTTTACGCCATACAGGAGTAGACAGTGCCACAGTGGTTTATACACATCTCTACGACTAATTTATAAATTTAATTGTATTGTACATACTTAAGTACCTAGTGTTATAATAATATGCGGGTGGGTATAGGTTTGGAAAATCCAAGTAAAGTAATCTCATGCCTATCTTCCTAGTATGGTAATTTTTAGAATAATATGTATATTATCGAGCAGTTTACAGTTTCGTTCATAAAAGCATTTTGGTGTAATTTGAAAAATGTAAGTACCTACTTCTAAACTACTATTAATAAGTAGGTACTATACCTATCTGTACCTATATATTATTATATTACAGTAATGTTATTTTAAGAGTGTTACTCTAACTCTTACCTCCAGTACAATGTATATATTGTCAGTGGTGACTGGTGACTATCATATGATCCATGTGTTACTTTAGATGTAACATTTGTTCGGTGGTAGGGTGGATCGTGGGTGATTGGAATTTGGGTAGTTAATGATTTATTTATCATACAATGACTCATTATATGGTATAAGTGGCTGTATCAAAACTAAAAAAACAATATTTTGCATTTTAATGAATCATTGTTTAATAAATAATATTAGTAATCATCCAACTATCCAGTTTCTTATATTTTCATCTAAATACAGTTTGTAGGTAGTGGCTCCCCAGAGATATTCTCAACAACATACTTTTTTGGGGACAGCCGCCACTGTTTATTGTAAATCATAATTATCATTTGCTGTCTTATCTGATGGTGCAGCCATAGATACTACAATATACCTATTATTATATATAATAGTATAGTATATATTATTCACGGGCATAGCCAAACCAAACTTTTTATTGGTAGGTAGTATATCAAATTATATGATTATTGGGAAATAGTATCTGTCCCGAGTTAATATCTTCACAGAACACTCATTAGTTCAAAAAATCTTGAGAATTTTTAATACCTAGGGCCTTTAGGCGTATTTTATAATTCCAAAAATAGATTTTGAATAACTGCATTATTGAAGAAAAATAATGGGGTGAGAAATGAGCATACTTTCAGAGTGCCACTTAATACAGTCATATACAATTTTATTTACAACAATCGACATAAAATAATAAAATTAATTACAGACTTATGGTAGCATTTGTTCATAATCTTAAAATATAAATTTAATATAAAAAAAACTAAATTTGTATTTCAAGTAATGGAGTCCCACTAAAAAATTAGCCCTGGGCTCCAAAAATTCCTAAGTAAAGTTCTGTATGCTTGGTGAATTACTTTGTATAAACTAAGTTATTTTTATTGACACCTAAAGTTCATTTTTTGTTGAAATCAGATATTTAATTAAAAAATAACAATTTGTGTTATTTACTAGTTGTAAATTGTAATTCAACAATTATTATATTATTAGGAACTTGAAACTTTTTGTTACTCCGTACATTACTGTATACTATTCTCGATTAAATTATCAAATTTACTGTAGTACTGTACCTGTATAGTAGGTACCTATACTCAGGTATTGCATTATAAGTTAATAACAGCTAGTAATATTATATAGAATTATAATACCTAGTTAGTTATCATTAATAGAAAAATAAATACCAATAACAGTATTATATATGATAATATATAATATATCTTTAAAAATATTATAGATTGTCTCTGCTTGAAATTGTTTTCCTTGTAGAATGATTTATCATTGAATTTAAATTTAACATATCTATCACCGTCTATACAGTGGTCTACTCATTGACGAGGTACACTCGACAATGCCTTGATACCTACTGTATAGTAGAGTGACTTCCTGGATATGTTTTTTTAATTTATTAAATTAAAAGTAGGAGAGTTAATATATATATAGAATGAAGAAAAACACAATATCTATCTTGATTATAGAGTATAATAATATAGACTATAAATTCAATTATTTTATTTTTGATTGAAAAAAGTGTATATAATTTAATACACATATGCCAGGTTGGATGAACAATCATTAAACATGTATTGAATCAATAGTGAGCTAATGGACCCTTAAATATGATTTATATTAATCCATTAAATTAATTAATTGTTCATGCAGCTCCCAGCAATAATATGTTATTATATTAATATATTCATAAGTCTACAAACATAATATACCTACTATGTTAATTTTTACTTGAGCAACTATATTTATTATATAATACCTATAAAAGTAAATTTTAAAAAATATGTTTTGCATTATACATTTGGAATTGTTATTTGACCTTTTTACAATAACAATGAAAAATGTCAGTATACAGGTATAAATATATTATTTTATTAGAAAATCCTATACCTATTGCTTACAATGTTATAAATACCTGTACATAATAATCTGATATTTATTTGTAGGTATATTAAAATGTATTGATATGTATTTTAATTTTCATAAGTATTTTTAGGACAATGTTGTTCATTTCTAAATACCTTGCAAAATTAATAAACCTAATAGTTAAATGAAATTAAATAAACTAAATTTGACATGATCATACATTTTTGTTTAATATAAAATAAAGGTATATTCAAATTATGGCCCTTGAAAAATGTTCATCTATTTTTGGCCCTTGCCATAAAAAAGGTGGCCAGCCCTACTCTAAATGATAAGCATAAAAAAATAATTGTTAAATTTTTTACCTTTGGTGGATAAATGCTGCAGGGAAAATGTTTCAATTATCTTCAGATACCAAACATTAAATAAATATTGTAAGAATATCAAACAAATTCAAATAAAATATGTACTTGTTCAGAAATCCCGAATCTGAAGGGTAGGGTAAGGTGGGCTATGAATAACAGAGTAAAATGGATTCATTTTACTCTGTTATTTTCTTTAATATTATATTAGAGTACCAATATTTTCAAGAAAATTCAGAGTTCAGACTCTGTCTCTTAAAATGAGATCAAACAAAGTATAATACTAAGCAGATATACCTATTTATATTCTGTTAGTTTTCTCCTGGAAACAAAATTATTTTTTTCAAAATTGTTGTAATATTTATTTAAATATAAATTTGGGTGGATAGTAGATGTTGCAGTGTGTGCTCTTTAATTCTAAAACTTTGATGTTGGCATTAAAAAATAGTTCATGTAAAGTTGTTGTAGAATTTTTATAATTTTTTTATTTCTAGCTGTTTAGGCTTGTGCATTATTTTGTTTATTTAATAATAGTTTACAAGTTAGTAGTTACTAGTTGAATCTTTAATTGTATTTTATTCATTTCTATTTACAATTGAATGCATAATTTTAGTTACCTACCTGGTTAGTAGTTTATGTAATTTATGAAAGTAGCATAAAATAAAAGTAATAATATGTAAAAAATGTACTTATTGAAAAACATTAAAAATACCTACCTTAAGTTTTACCATTATTTGTTAAACTAGTGCTTAAAAACTAAATTTAATTTAAGTTTTTGGTTTATAGTATTAAATTAGAATTTTTATTATATAAAATAATATATAATAATATTATTTTCAGTTATCTAGGGTGCCTATTGGGTAGTGACAATTTTGGATGTTTCTGTGGTATTGGCTATATCGGGTTGAAAGCCCTCACTTTAACAAAGATGTTTAAAAATGCCTTAAATGGATTTGTGTAAATTATTCTATTATCCTACTATTCTATAATTATTATTTTATTATTTTTATAGGTGATTAATACCAATATTGCAAAAATGAGTGAACAAGCCATCCAGCACACATTCGATGCTGGAGTTACTGCTTCTAAAAAACAAAAAACAAAAAAAACACAAAATAAAAATGTTAAGAACAAACTATCAAACGTTGAAAAAAATAAACTTGTTGAAAGGATATTGAAAGATTTTGAAAATGATGGTAAAGTTCACAAAGAAGATTTAGATCTCAATACAAGTGGAATTTTACCAATCGCAAAGGTAATTGTACCGAAGAACAAACTATCAAACGTTAAAAATATAGTGAGTGAACAAACCATGCCTTGCACATTAGGTACTGGAGTTAACAAAACTAAAAAAAAAACCAAGAAACAACCTAAAAAGAATTTAAAGAAAAATTTATCAGACATTAAAAAAAATAAGCTTATAGAAGAGTTATTGAAAGATTGGGAAAATGATGATTAAAATACAAGTGAAATTTTGTTTATTAAAATGTTCTGTAAAATGACCATGAATTGTACTTTTAATAATTTATTGTTAATGGTAAATCTTCTTTATATAAGGTTCAATAACTTTTTTTTTTTATATAAATATAATTTACACAATATTATTACTGCTGTTTGGTAGTAGGTACCTATGCTTAGTGAGCTTAAGTTCCATTCTATTGTAAGTTTGTTTTCTGTCCAATATAATATTTACATCATTTGGTTTCATGTTCTTAAAAACATTTTATTATTATAAATCGTAGTTAAGTACAAATTATTAGTCTACATAAGCAAAGCTGGGCATTAACCATTTAATTCATATTAACTTTGTAATTTAACTAGTTGAACTAATCTAAGTTATTGAAAACAAAAAGTAACTACATAGGTACTTTTTTTTTTGTTTATTTTTTTATTCCAAAAATCCGAATAATATTAATATCTAAAGCCAAGATCATAATTTATTAATAAGTAATTTAGTTTTATGATAAAAACATTTTTTTTGTTTAAACCCATTTCTTGTAATACTTATTAACCACAATGTCTATAATTAAAATTGCCAATAGATTTACTTATTACTTATATGAATATAGTATCATATTGTTTGTTTATTTCTTATTTTGTTATACATTCTGTGTTCTAATAACTGATATTCCAATTTGTTTCCAAGACATACTTACTAAGTTGAAGCATTTGATCAAATTATCAGTTGGTCAATTTAATTTTTCTATCTTCACCAATAATTTGAGTTTGATACCGTGTATTTAATTTATATAGTACTTAACATATTTTGAACAAATGGGTTTTAAATTTGTATTTTTGAACAATAAAAAAACTAACTTCTAACTTTTGCTCTATTTTAAGTTATTATTTTTACCAAACTAACTTCTAACTAAGTTAGTTTTTGTATAAAAGTAACTTAACTTATAACTAGTTAAAAAAAATGACTAACTTGCCCAGCTTTGTACATAAGTAGTTATTTTACAGAGAAAAAGGTGCAACACTACATGATACTACGAACAGAATATATTATAATATAGGGAAAGTGGTCCATGGAGATTATTATTTGCAGCTCTGAGCATGGATGCATGGTTAATGGATATACCTATGTAAGGTCTTGTTGGTACCTGTAAAAAATTAAGAACAATTTCTGTTAGAATGTGAAGGGACTCTTAAATGTATAGCAGCAAAGAATTTTGAAACATCCAACAAACCATTTAAAACTGAGTGCAGGAAATCTAAATCTCCGATGAGTGTATTGATTTTACAATGATTTTTCGTGTGTGTACAGAAAAAGTAGTCAAAGCAATGCTTCAATTTTCAATTTCAGCATCTTTTCCGGTGGATAAGTGAATCTGGTTGGTGCAATGAAGGTGTCAAAATTGAAAATTTACAAACTATTTTGTATAGCTAAGGATTGACAATTATAAACAATGACCCAAGAAAGTATAGTTCATTCTGTGACCAACAAATAAATATATTCAGTTTTTTAGTTATTTTATTGAGTTTAAAAATATTTTTTGTGGGTACTTGAAACTTTTAGAGAAGGTATACCTATTATCATTGATTATAAATACTATAAAATGTCATTGGGTGTATAAATTATAATAATAGTATTTATAATCAATGCTATTATTATAATTTATACACCCAATGACATTTTAAAAAACAATTTTTTTGACAAAAATTAATTTAATCTTCTATAGTACTGATGACTATTAGTAAAGATTTTTTTTTATTAGTTAAAAATAAAAGATACCTACTTAGTTGTTACTGATACAACAGGGTTAAATAATTCTTTATGTGTGTTTGAAGTTCAATTTTTTCATTATTTATTTGTGGACCTGTAAATTAACAATTACTCATGGAATAATTTTCTTATGTTCCCAATTGCCCACATATTTTATTTGATTTAATATACATTTTATTAATTTTCTTAAAATGTATCTATTAAAATTAACTCGATTGATGAATAAAATAAAATATTATGAAATACACTAAAATATGATTAAGGACAAGATATAAACATTTATTTATTTATTTATTCAAATATACGGACGTAAGTCCTATTACAATTTCGAAAATATACACATAAGTATATAAGATATTAACAAATTAGTAAACAAGAAAAAAAACATACATAAAACTAATAGTATTTAAGTGAATATAATAAGAAAACTATAAAGTGCGATAAGGTACCTATATAATAAAGATAATGGACAATAAGTTGTATAAAATCAAAGGGGTAAGTGTTACCAGCTACCATGAGGAGATTAGCGGGGGAATTTAAAATATAATTTTTATTTGAAAATTGAGGGTAAAATGGTTTCGGATCTCTGGTGTCTGGTATTAAGGTTATTTATTTTTAAATTAATCATTGATAACAATTCCGGACAATCAATAACGTCTAATAATAATTTATTAAGAAATTTGGACCATCTTCTCTACACTACTTGCTATAAGCGATACCAGTCCATTATATCTTGAAAAAAAATGTAGAAAGTGTTGGAGTGGTCTATAGTTGTACCAGTAATGTATATTAAAGTGTTCATTTTAATGTAGTTAGTACCTTGGTACAAATATATTATAAATTTAGGTATTCATATTTAGAATAAATATTTATAAAAATTACATTTTTATTTTGAATACAGTGAGCTTTCAAGGTGTGAGTGTGTGACTAAGGATAAGTTTACACGAATTGGAAATAGACAGGGATAATTATAGAAAAAAATAAACTATCGAAAGCTTCTAATTCGCAATTATGTCAGTAATGAAAATATGACGATATGTTATACAGGTACAGTTGTAATAAATTAATTATTCATACATAATATATTATGTTTAAATAGTCCTGCTATATAATAGTTATCTAACAGTATCATAGGTGTCAAAATTCTAAGCACTCGGACGTGAAATTGTTATTTTCGGAAACTCCAATCAGAATTATTGAATGTAGTAGGCACAAGGTATAATAATACGTCCAACGTCAATATTACTAATTATTTAATGTGTTAAAATATTATCGGAAGAACATATTTGGTAATACCAATATTTCTACGATTGCAAGCTGAGTGTGTTGATTGAGATAAGAACATTTATTTCTTATTACGCTACCTATATATTATAAGCGTGTGAAACATTTTCTGAAAATTTACTCGACGTGGTTTGACGTTTAAAAGTATTTTAAATGTAACTTTGATGTTTAATTATCTATGAATAACGTATCTTGACGATAACATTAGTCTAGCTACCTACACAAATCGTAAACCTAAACGTACCTACCTGCCTACCTATGTAAGATAGTAAATACCACCGAGTAATGTCGCCATGTAGGTATAGGCTTTTTTTTTCTTTATAGTACTGTAGTAGGTACTATACTGTGCTCTATGTCTATCAAAATACGCCGGTTTCATTGCTTTCTATAATATTCTATGCCATTATTTTGAAAATATTATTTATATTAATATTATAGTAGTTCAGAAATATTCATACGTCGTGATTAAACTACAACTTATTCGTTTTTATGGTATAGTTGAAAAACATGTATATTTTTGTGAAGTACCTACCTAAAAGTTATAAGCTCTTAATTATTGTTTTTCTTAAGCTAAGCAAAAGTACTTATAGTTTGATTTCTGTATGACTATATAGTTTATTTTTATATCTAATAGGGTACATAAATTATAAGAGTTGCTGGCTTCACACAAAAATGTAGTGATCGTTTATTGTAACAAAGAAATATGACGCATAAAATATTATGTTTAATTATTTATAAATGTTATTCATGTAGTTTATACATTTTGTGGCATATAATTAAATATTAAAAATGAGTTAATATGAACAAAAATGTCATCAAGTTTATTTGTTATTATAATTTATATAGGTACCTTCTATAGAATAAACTGACAGATGTAATTGACTTACTATCGCTGTGTCAAAATGTTATAACTATATTTTAATTTTATATATACCTATAGTAAGTAACATAGTAATACTATTGTTAACTATAGGTAACCTATATATACATTATACATTTCATAAAAAATGTAACATTGATTAGAACGAAAGTTATTCCATATTTGTCAGCTATATCTGTTATACACTAACACTGGCTATACGTATAAGTATAATAGTAACTGTTTATATTAAATATATAGAGAGATTTGTTTTTAATTGATAAGTTAACATAATATATAAAATTATAAATAATATATAATATATTATATTTATGTATACTTGAACATTAAATCAAACGATAAATAAATGTTTTTTTTGCAAACAATTTATTTACGTGACTAAAGTATGGCAACGTAGCATTTATTAAATAGGTACCTTGTATATTTTGTATACCCATAGGTATATAAAATACAATCAATACAATACTGAAGCTTTTACTGCATAATAAAGAAAAAAAAATTCTAAGATATTAGCTTTAATAGACCATCGCCACAGACAAATTAAAAAAAGTATTATATTATAATATAGGTAAATTTTAGTATTAATTTGAATTTGTCATCTTATCAAAAGTACAGTACCTATTGCAGACAAGTTACTATGAGCAGAAGATAATAATTAGCACTATTATGAACTATATATCGCTATATTAGTTATTGCAATTAAAAGTAAATCATATTCTTATAAGTGAATATTGGAAGCAGTGATTTCCTGTTTTGTCTAACCGACTAATACACTCACAACATAGGAATTTCTACGTGTTTCTATTCCCACATCCAACGTACTGATTGACATAATAAAATGATAAACTGCGATATTCTGAAAACAGATTTGAATTTTTTGTAACGATTAATAGGTGAGGTCGGCTTTCTCAAAATTTTTATTTTTTTGCTCCAAAAATTGAAATATGAGACTTTTTTATTTATATACATTACATGTCTTACGTCTATGTACATTTTTTGGGGAAGGAAGGGGGATTTATAGAAGAATACAATTTAAATTGCTGAAAAGTCAATCTCCAGTAGACTTACAAGAAATTGAAATCTGTTTACAAAATTTATATCGCTTTACTGTTTATCAATCGCGGGTACGTTAAAATGAAAACACTTCTAAATGTTTCACGGTTGTTAAAGATAAAGATTGAAAATCGCCGATTCCTATCTCTTTTTTATTATGTATTTATTTAAAAACTTATCAGTCCATAACGTGTTATGTTATGTTCTAAAAACAAGAAGTAAAAAGTTTTATTTTAAAGGTTTACATACAATTGAAAACTGTCATTAATGATGCAGGGGCGTCATTTGAGGGGGAGCAGTGGGTGCAATGGCACCACTAACTTGAAAAATGTAAACAATTGGCCCTTCATTAATAGGTACCTACTCCAATGCGTCGTCATAATTAACTTATACATTATGATTTCATGTATAGGTTATAAATAAAATTTTTTTTTTTTTCAAGTTTTTGTATATTATTTGGTTTATCAGATTAATTGATTATACCTCATTTGCCATTTTTTCAAATAATAGTGAAATGACTTAAGTTGGTAGCTTAAGTTGCTTATGAGCTTTTAATTCTTTGAATTTCTAGCTATTTAAAAGCTGCATTAGTAGTTATGAGTTTCAATTAGAAATATAAAAGGGAAGGAAAGAATATTTACATAGGTTTTCATAGGTTATCTACTTTTATATATATAAATATATATTTTTTTAATGGCCTGGTGAATATCAAAATTGGCCAAACCTAAATAAAAGTAAGATAATGGATCCTATATTAAAAATGCTGTATATGAGTGCTTTGGGAAAGAAAAACATTTACCTTGCTTTGCACATTAAATTTGGTCGTACAAAATGCCTTTTACAATACCGAAAATATTGCCAGTATAATTGACAAAGTAAAACATTTGGTAACATTTTTTAAGCAGACTGTGTCTGATGAATTACATAAGGTAGGCATGCACATTAAGATTAAAACAATCTGTTCCAACACCATGGAATTCAGTGCACTTTATGTTGGATAGTTTTATCAATTGTTCCGACTATACCTATAGCATCTGCTATTGTGAAATTCCCTAGAGATCCGCCTATGTTATCTGTTTATGAGTTATTTAGTGCCAGAGAACTTATGAGTTTACTTCAACCTTCGGAAGCTGCTGCAAAAGAGTTATGTGGCTAAAATTATGTTACAGGAAGCAAAGTCATTATTCCATTAATGCATTGTCTTGACAAAAAAATTGAGACCATTGCAATTAGTAGTGTCATTGCTTCACATCATAAGAATACTTTGGTTCATAATTTAAAATCGTGGTTTGATAGGATTGAATACTTAGAAATTCTTTTAATAGCTGCCATTCTCGATCATCGTTTCAAGACCATTTAATCAAATGATCCTATTGCTTCTTCCAAAGCTATCGATGCTACGAAAAAAATTTTTTAGATATTCGAATTGAAAATAGTGTAACTAGTTCTAATACAGCAAATTCTTCTGATGATGAAGACGACCCCAATAATGTATGGTCAGTTTATAATGTCAATGTAATAATGTTCTCAAAAAGCCACCAATGAAAGTATACTGGTAAATGTCAATGAAATGCTTTCTGATCTCAAACATTTTTTAAATCAACCCACTCTGCTGTTAGGTGCTAATGTATTTAAGTTTTGGGAAACTTGAAAAAAAAAAAATTTAGATCCATATTTGACAATGGTATATTGGTATCTATATAGGTACCATCTGAATATTTTTTTTCTAAAGCCAGACAGACAATAACTGATAGCCATAACCGATTAACTGGTGATAATCTTAATAAGCTTTGGTTTCTTTCATTTCTCTCAGAAAATGATTGGCATTTAGATTAATTGTTTTTACTGTTATTTTTTATTTAATTGTATTACATTTAAAAATGTTTAAACAATTGTACAATTTGTATATTTTTTTGTAATTTGTTTAATTGTATATTTATTTTGAATTATATCGGTGAAAATTATGTAGGTACTAGTAATAAAAATATCAGTGTTTTTTTATTATAACTCGAACATTAAAGGCTGTCGCTGCAGCTATTAAGTAACAATTCATCACAAAAGCACTCCTTATACAAATAAAAAAAAATTGATTCATTTCCACCGATTTTCAAATTAATCGATTTTTTATTTTGATTTAAATCGATTCATTTTTGAGAATTGCCCATCACTATTCTACAGGTAGCACTGTTGGAGTAAACAATGCTAATATAGCTTATAGTTATTACTTATTTTAATCGATTTAAGGTTATACTATATCTGTATACAGAATGAGGAACTTCCACGTAATATACTAATATATACTTCATTCTATATTAGACGATCATCATTATTCGTTTATTAATCTAAAAAGTGAAAGTACCTCCGCATAATTCATAAATGAGATATTCATATTATATACAGGGTGATTCACTAAGTATGCTCACCCCCTTTTTTCTTTAATGTTGTAGTTGTTCAAAGTCTCATTCTTGGAACCTTTGAATACACTTAAATACCATATTTTTAATTCTTGAATTTTTTTGTTCTACTTTAGGAGTGTCCTGTATCGATACAAACTTATGTTTTTCAAATGAGAACCCCCCTTTTTTACTGTAATTTATTTAGTCAATTTTTTTAAAAACATTTTTGTATAACCTATTCAAATTTAATACGAGTAGTTTCTCAGTAATTAAAATTGTATATTTTATTCTAAGGTTAATAATTAAGAGACCTTGAAAGTGGTTTTACAAGAGTAACAGATATTACACAGATTACAGATATTACACAGATGTAATATTGTTGGATCTATAGTATTTATTATATTTGGGTTATTCTTACAACTTATTAATGTTGGTGAATTAATATTAATCTCCAACATTTTTGAATCACCGTAGCCCCCATCTCGTCTAAACTCATTATCATGGAACTATTATTATTAGTATAAAAAGTTAAATAACTCAAAAACTATAAGTTTGAATTTTGAATGTGATACGTCAACATTTTCAAAAAAATTGTCTGATTAATAAATTACATTCGAAAAAAAAGGGGGGGAGCAGGTTCTCGTTTAATAAACAGGAGTTTGATTCGCCGCAAGACAGCTTAAATACTATAAAAAATTAAAAATTTAAAAAAAATGGTTTTTGAGTAGGTACAATTAAAAATGTCAAAAATCAGAATTCGAACAATTACATTATTAAATGAAGAATGGCGATGATCATGCTTGGTGAATCAACCTGTTTACAATAATTCTTATAAATATATATGTTTTTATTATTGTAATCACCATACACCTGCAATGGTTGTCCATGTATTATTTTACAATATTAACCTCTAATTTCCATTATATTATTAGTATACAATTATAAAATTAGCGTATCTGATACTGAATACAATAAATTGTTCGTTATAATATGCTAGTTTAAGTTTGAACATTTGGAGAAAAATATTCGATGAGAAATATTCTATTTTATATTTTAGAATCGCATATTAAGCTGGTAACAGCTTATAAATTAATTTAAACTTTAACTTTTTCAATATATAAGATTAATAAATAATAACATAACGATAAATGTTAGTTCATTAATCATTAGTAATGCATATATTATGAGAGCGGTTGGATTGATTTTATTCAAACTAATAATCAATGATTAATTAAAAATATCTTCATAATATGTCTTATGAATTAAATTCTTTAAACTGTACCTAAGCCTTACTATACACCTTCAGTAACTGCTACAAATCGGTAGTTTCAACTAAAATATATTATAATTATGTAACCTACCTATTAATTTAGTTTCTGCGTAATTAATAATAATCAAATATTGTATCAATACTTATTCAATTAGTCCACTATAATTCTATAATGAACGGTGCAGCGCATTTAATACCACAGTGTTTCATCGTTGATACATGTATTAAATACGTGTACGATGTATTTATAATATTTTACCTGATAAGTGTGTGTATAGATAGCGTTATGGTATCTTTAAATTTTCAATTTCTCTCTATAACGTGTGTATGCAAACATTTATAGCATAAAATAACGATTTTTATTACCGATATTGCTTTCAAATAAAAATACAATTTTCTTTTTCATTTACTGCACGACTTTAAAAATATATTTCATCGCCATAATTTATTGCGTGTATAGTAACTTAAGTACCTACCCTATTTAACATTTTCAACTATTATTGACATTTACTCTTTTGTATAGTAAACTGTAAATCCTGTATAAAGTATTTATTACTTTCAATTTATTTTATAATCATACTAGTTGTAGTGTATAATATATATATCATCATTCATTTCTCTATCTGTTAATATATATTTATCGATTGATTTTATTTCTTGTTAGGATGTTTATAGTTTAGAATGTTTGGTAACCACAGTTTTGGATAGGTAACAGCATTTTTTTTTTTGAACCACCAAGAAAACAATTTATCTAACCCCAAAATGTCTATAGTTATTATACACTTTTTCTTTAGGATTTCAACTTGTGATATTTTAATCATAAATCAGGTTTAGTTAAGACAGTTTATGAAGACGAGTGTGTAGTTAGCCCTCCACCTTTACAAGACTACTGCCAAAAACTAGTAACCTCATATTTTTATTTCGTAACTTTTTGAAACCAAATTTGTAATATTCTTGACCTTATATTTTTTTAGTAGGTATTGAACAATTTCCCCATTGTAAGGCTGGTTCCCAATTTTCTCTCAAAACTATTTGCAACTTATCATACTTAATAGTCAATTTGTAACTATTTGAAAACAATAGGTTTTTTAAATAAGTAACTTCACAACTAGTTCTAGTAACAAACTGTTTGAAAGAGTTCATTGAGTATTCACCACTAAGTACCAGCACCAGAGCTCCAGAGCTTCAGAGCTTGGAAAAATCGATCTGTAATGGAAAATGGTAGGTGAGTCTTCCTATTATTTTTTTATCACTGTTACCAGTTTATCACTTAATTTTTTCGTACCCAACAATTGTTAGGTATTTATTTGTAGTTCGCCTTCTTATAAAACCATCCTGATTTAAGACTTGGATATCCATCAAATTGAAAGGGGTACTTAGGTACACATTATTTTAAGGAACAAATACATACAGACCGGAAACAAAGGTAGAAATTATAATTTCAGGCATACCAGCCACCAGGATCAGGCTGTATATTATAATATATTTTATTTTAGTTAATTTGAATTCAATGATAAGTATACGAAAAATGATTTTGTGCGGTGACGGTTTGTCAGTCTATATTATTAAGTGCATTTTATCATATTGGAATCAATTAAATTGCTATTTTATTATAAACTATTTTATTTTACTATTAGTAACACGGTTGGTTACTAATATGGGAAACGCGTATTTTACTGACCCCACCCTGTTTTGGAATTTGGAATTTGGTATTTCAAACAACGCACATATTTTGTTTGCTATTATGAACTATTAATTAATATATAATAGTAAAATAGATGATTTATTTTACTATTAGGAACAATTGGTAGATTACGAATATACAAAACGAGTATTTTACAGACCCCACCCTGTCTTGGAATTTTGGATTTCTGACAAGGTACATATTTCGTTTGCTAATTTATTTTACTATTAGTAACATATAATAGCTAGGTTATACTAGTATACTAATATACAAAACGCGTATTTTCCAAACCCCACCTTGTTTTGGAATTTAAAAATTTTGTAATATCTATTTCTAAGTTGAATTAATTTTTGCCAAATACATTGCATTCTTATAGTTTAAATAACTAATTCCATTCAAATTTGGTTAGGTTTTAATATCTGATTTTGACCAAATTTAGCCAATAGGTAATGTGTTATAATATTTTTTAGTTGTCATCAGAACAACTTCTAAGAAACTTTTAATTTTTAAACGTTTTATACTTTGACGTTTATTGACTGGCAAACAAAATTTTTGTTGATATCATAAATGTCTATAAGTTGCTTAGTAAACGTGTAGGGGAGAATGGAGGAGTTCCAATGACCTAAGCAAGAATTGTTATTTCTCAGGTTCTAAGATTTTATATGAGCTACTATATTAAATAGGTGTATAAACATAAACTTTAAACTCTTTATTCGTGAACACGTTTGAGCAACAAATATATTATTTAGTGAATTAACTAATTTTTAGATTTCAAATTTAGATATTATGTTTTATTATGTCTTATACTCTTATGTGTATAGTTTTTAAAATCGATATAACAAATAAATGGTACACATGATAGATTGTATCTGAAATAATAAATCTTCTTAAATAAGAATCATTTTGATAACCATTTATGGAGTTGGAAATTACTTTGAAACGTCCATTCGCATGTCGCTAATCGGAAATATCATTATCATATGATACACCATTGTAATGTAAATGGTACGTAAAGGTTGATTTCTGAATTTCTGATGTACTGTGATTCGGTTATTGTTGGAATTTGTATGATGATTGATAAAATATTCAGCATAAATCAAATGTAGAATGTGCTTAATTTTTTTACACTATATCAAAACGAGCGTCGTAGCTCGCTGTCTGCCTGAAAGATTAATGTTCTAGTGTTGGGTAAAAATGGAATAGTATATAGTATTATTATATAAACGTACATAAAAACTTGTGTGTGTATTTTACTGTTCAATTCATACATATGCTTTTAAGATTTTTTATTTCTTTAGCAATGTATGATATTTATTTTTTACAATAAAAGTCGTACAATGTTATAGGCCAAATAAAATATGTAGGTACCTACTTGATTTCGTTTCAATATAAATAACATTTAAAATTATATGCACGTATATTAGGTGTAGGTACTGTGTATTCGTTTTAAATGCAAATTTGAATTACAATATTTATGTTAGCTACGATTTACATTGATAAATAATAAAAATACCTATTGGTTATTTTAAAAACAGAATCGACTAAAACCAATATTTTCATATCGGGCTATCGAAAACTAGTGTATAGAATAATGTACAGATAAAAGTTTAAACTATAAACTATAAACTAAAAATTGTAACTAAAGAAATATTACTGCAAATACTAATAAATTATTGTGGTCTAGGTAATTTTTAAATTGTTTTGAGAAATAGTAACAATTTTGAAGTATTTATTTATCGCAGTAATCATTCTGAACAGTTATACTTTATTTTGATCGTCGTTTTCGTGATTTATATTTTTTTCGTTATCTGCGATTGAATCTGTTGGAGTCCCGCTGTTTTTCTGCAGTCTGTACTTGGTCCAAATGATACACTGATTACAACGGACAATGGTATACAGAAGATTCACAGTTATTATACGCTATGCATATTTCAAATATAAATCAATAGTAAGACTGAGATAATAACATAATATATAAGTTTTGATGTAGAGGGTTTGTGGATTATCCTGCATTTAGGTTGAGCAATTTATACATTGCAAATTGAATCAAATTTATGTACATACATATTATTTTTATATTCGCCGCAATCGTCAATAATATTGAGTCATTTTTCTTAAAGAAATGTTTTATGTAGATAATGAATAATAGTGGGTAGTGTGATCAGTTTAAGCTGTATAAAATATCTTTGTTGAGTTTCATATATATATATATATGACCAATGTGAATAGGTACATGGTATTGTTTATTTTTAAAAAAGCTGCTTTGATGGTACTATTTTTCATAAATTAACAAAAAAAATTATAAAATTAAAAAATGTATTAAAATTGTTCAACACTTTGCTTACGCATTTTTTGAATGTTATGTAGTGTTTCTTATGTTGTAAGGAAATAAAGCAATTTTCACGATTAAAGATTAATTTTAGTCTTATCATTTTTATTTATTTTACAATTTAGTCTCATGGTGTGCCATTGTGAACACTTTAATTTCATTTAAGCAAGATAATTATTTATGTTAGTTACTATTGATAGAAGTTATAATTTATCAACGATTTTAGAAAATAATTATATATGGTAGACATTTAGTATGTAGGCACAGTGGGCATACATTTATTGTTCATTCTCATAGTAAATTGCATTTATTAACAACAAGGAACAAAATTAATAACTGTTATTCGAAGACATTTTTAAGGTTCTATGATATACCTTCTTACCTATATTTTGGTAAATCCAGAGTAAATAATATAAAGATATTATCATTCAAAGTACGTATTTCTATTTCCAACATTTTAAGAAAATAAAATTCTAGTTTTAAAGTTGGTGATTAAAATTATAAAAACTGATTATACGTAAATAAATCATGTATGATAAGTGATAACATTCTGAAATTTTTGAAATCAATTTATCTGTAATTATCAAATATCCAACAAAAATAGTACTTTATATCTTTAGCTTTTACTACCTTGTAAAATAAATAGCATCTTTGTGGGACCCGTTACAGTCCTTACTCCTTTCAAAGTTTTAAAATGTGTAAAATAAAGATTGAAAATATAAATGGTCAGATACATAACATATATTTAACCATTACTTGTTATTTACATAATAATTATTTTAAAATTTACGGTTTTTATAATAATTTTCATCGACTATTAAACTTAAAGTTTAAGAGAACTATTATTCATACTTCACTGATTACTAAGTGAGCATTATTATAATATGTGTATAACATTTTAGTTTGGTTTCTACTATATGAAAATATAATATAATATCTACTTATAATACTTCATATAATTAAAAATAATGATTGCGAAAATTATATGAACTTATGAATAATTTAATCTTATCTGAAATAATTATAAATATATACCTATTATTTAAGTTATTTAACTTTATTATTTAGAGTTAAGACAAAAACCGAATAATATTTAGGTACAAGAGCATAGGTAGCAATTTCATCAGGGCCCCCTCAACCAAGTGTATTTTAAAATCTTTACCCCAATTTAAAATTTTGCTCAACATTAATATTATAACAACATTATAAGCTATGGGCGGGAGATTCCCCCTTGACTCCACCCTTGTTGATGTATTAAGTACCTAATAGAACACTATTATTATACCTAACAATTTAATAGACAAATTAAAATTCACTTGCAAAATCAAGAAATAAGGATACAAAATATTTTCTATTTTAAACTTATATTATAGGTATAACAATTAATTCATATTGTAACTTACAACTCACAAATTCTCACTCAAGAGGGCCTTTTAAAATGGCACAACCCAAGAGGGCACAACAGGGATGAATCATATTCATATATTACACCTCGGGTTTACCGCGGTTTACATAAATACCATTGTATGGTACTACATATATTACGTATATATTATATAGGCGAGTACAATCAACATTAGTAAAATTGAAATCCAACTGTTGAATTTGCTCATCAAAAATATATTTTTGAATTGGCTCCCAAAACCGCAAAATCATATAATTTAACAGTTGATTCTCAAAATCCACCACAAAAATTTAATAAAAATAAAAATATTGGTCTTACTCATAAATATATGATATGCTATGAAGTTAATTTTATTGAGTTGTATTAATGCTTAAGTTACACTATGGTAATCTTATACTTTGTTCGATTTATTATATTATTAAACTAATAATGATAATAAACTGATATCTGATGACAAGTGGTGCGTTCAGCTTTTTCTTTAATTATATTATTATTAATAGGTAGTAGGTACATCATAATACTTATGTGCTATCGTCTAAAACTTGATTTATTTATAGTATTTTGGTAATTTGGGTACTTTTTAAATAACTTTATAGGGAGCCAAATAATTATCCAAAGTGTATTAATCAATTCAATGGTACCTTGTGTAAAATATATCAACTACTTAGGTGCGGTAGCCAATTTAATTGCTCCGATATAGGCTATACCTACCTACCTATATAAATATAGTTAAAGTTCTTATAAAAAAGGAATTATAGTTCACGTTGTTAAAAAGGTTCTAAATCGTTTTTTGTTCCTGGCTGGAGAAAAAACTAGTTATTTTTCTCTTTCCTAAATACAGAACATTTGTTGTTCCTCAATAATTTTAAAATGTATTGTACTTATTAATATAAAAGCGTAAAAACTTTGGACATAAAATTTTTTAAATTTCCTATATTTAAAAATGAACGAACAAAAATAGGAACAAATAAAATCGTTCATTCTTTAGCACTTCTTAATTTCTAATACACTAAATCAAAGAACGGATTATTGTGCAATTATTGCAACTTTTTATGGCACGTACCAAATTTTATAGAAACATGTTATAAATCTGAATCAAGTAACGTAGATTAATTGAAACAAAGTTTTTGTTTGAACAAAATTGCACGTCTCAGGGTTTTAGATTGTAAATTTACATTTAATATTTAATTTAATCAAAATGCAAGTTTAGTATTATTGCGGGTATTATAATTTATAGATATTATTTTAAATTTGTCTTGCTTTATCAATCGTCATTTTTATCGGGCTTAATCAAATACGATGAATTAAATAAAACAAATATGTGACAATACTATACGACCGATAGACGGTGGGCATCTGTATTGTACAATGTACATATTTGTATAAGAATACAACTTAAAAATGTAGGTAAGTAGGTACAATGTACATGAATACATGATAATAGATAAATATTGTACCTATGTCCTATATGCTTTATATACCTTTACTACACTGTGTAGTCTACACACAGAAAAATGCAATATAAATTAATAAATTGTAATGAAAATAAAATTTTAATCTTTCATGTTTTTACACATTTCAGTATTTTAATTATGTACACGTTTTTTAGGTGTTTGCTATACAAAAAATCAAGTATTTAATAATATTATAATATATTTACATTTATTATTCGACGATTTTGTGTCCAGCTACAAGACGTTCCTATATTATAATTTGTGAATAGTGATTTAAATGTAACCTGCAGTGTAGCGAGTTGGTAATGCCAAGTAGGTACTTATTGATTATATTTTACAGATAATAGTTAATTATAAAATACAATTATTGTATCGAAACAAAAATTGTAAAAAATTAAAACTCTAATATCGATATTCAATATTATACTTTTAATAGTAAAAGTATTATTTAGTAGAGTAATAAATTATAAATAATATTAATATCAACTACAATCTATATGGCGTACAAAAATGTTATAAAAGAAGACTGGCATTGTAATATTTTTGTTGAGTATTGTTCGTTTCACGATATCACTCACGAGGTCTGGATAATATTATAATTTAATATAGTAATATAATTTAACATAGTAATATACTAATATACGTTTTACATCATAATTTATAATAATAAATAATAATAATAGTATTAATACTACTACTACTACTACTACTACTACTACTACTAATAATAATAATAATAATAATAAATAATAATAATATTATGTGGGTTCGTTCGCCGATAACGGTGTGGCCGCCGCGGCGCCGCCGCTAGTCGCTACCGCCTCCGTCGCGGTCGTATCGTATCAGTGTGCCGCCGCCGTCGTCAGTCGCATTGCCGCGTCCGACTCGTGTAGTCTGTCGTTTCGTTAATGTCCGTGAACTGAGCGCGTGCGCGCTCGCTCTTTTGCTCCATCAAAATAATACATTTGAAAATCACCATTCGTAACCGTCACATGGCTACGGAATATTTAAAAAAAAACAATTTTTGCCGGTTTTTCATCAGTACCTACCTACCGAATTTGGAATCGCCAAATAATTAATTGTAAACGCAACTGGAAATGAAAACTTGAAGAAAAATATTTCATCCACCGAATCGTCGTTGCGCCGTGAAAAGTCACTAGAGACGTACCGACTACCGTTCGTCGTCGTTGGTATTTTTTGTTTTACTTCGAACAATTCGCACACGTCTTGAGCCCTGCGCCCACCGCATTATAATATTATGTAATGCTACATATTAGGTATTATTATAGTATTTAAAATTAAATGTTCGACACCGTTCAGTCGGCGCTGTGAAATCGGTCGTATTGCTTTATCTTTCTGCCTGGGGCTGGTGAGCGCGAAGATTAAATATTGAAAAACGCGTCGTTTATCGTAGTTGTCCTGTCACTGCTACAACAACTGCCATCACCACCGCCGCTGCCGTTAATTGATAACGACTGGTAGTCGCGCATGAGATGCTCATCGCCGACGGTTAGTCAGAGGAAAACAGCCGTAATGTCCAGGAGGAAACAGAGCAACCCGAAACCGCTGAAACGTAAGACATGATAATAATAGTATTACAGTTATAATAAGTAAATTCTAATAATATATTCCCATAATAATAATAATAAGAATAATAAGAATACTTGAGATGCGTCTCTCTCGCATTTATACTCTCAATTATTTTACTCATCGATAGGCGATAGGCGATTATTATCATTGTCGTTATCTTTATTTGTATAATTATTTTCGTTTATAACAATAGTTAATAATATTATCGCGACAATAATAATTATTCGCGTTCCGACGTGGTGGTGAGGGGAAGGGTTGTCGGGTGGTGCGGGACGTGCAGTGTAGAGAGGATTTGGTTCTGATAAAATTAATAATAAAACCCAAGAATAAGAGAGTATAACGAAAAAAAATACGCTGAGATATCTATCAAGAGTTATCGAGTGGTCCGCTGAACACGTGGACGTCGAGTGTCGCGTACGATAATCGCCGACTTTGGTATCGTGGCGTTTTTTTTCAAATCTACAATTAGCGATTATCCGTCTCTCGAGTCCAATATAGAAATGACGTTGTACGAATGTCAACGAATACATTATTATTTATCGATATCAAAATAAATATTATTAGTCAACTACTAATAGTTGTAGAAAAACAATTATTACCGAAATATCCTAATGCCAATTTAAATTGTTATTTCCAATAGAGATTTGTCTGAGTTTATCCCTATCTGTACTCTAGGAATATCATCCCCATGACCCCATATGAATAAGTATACACGACAAGTTACTTTTAACTTTTAGGATTGCCATGTATATATATATACATTTTGTACTTGCAAGTGTACATAATATTTTATTCCAAATGCTGAATTAAGAAAGATTTTTTAATTGTATTAGTAATTCAGAAATAGGTTTAATTTTTGAGGTGATTTAAATTATAAAAGAACGAAATATTATATGCCTTGTATTTTAATCAGGTAGGATATATTAAATTATTGAATTAGATTTTTTTTTAAATAATTATGCGAAAAATCAAACAAATATATTAAATAAATTCAAATTATACGTGTTTATTTTATGACATAAAACCACCTCTCCATATCATAGATTATGATCACTGATTTTGTTTTGTGCATTTTCAAGTACACATAATGAATTCATTGGAAAATTATATTTGCTCATTTTAAAAATTTGGAATTTGTGTAAAAATGTATAATGTTGGATGTCATGTTATATAAAATAATTTTTGAGTGACATACATGTAAAACAATTTTAAATTCACATCCCTCAAATAGGTTGTATACGAAGTATTACGAAGTCTTATATATATATTATATATTGCTTACAATATTTTTTAAACAATGCCGTCTATTATTGAAAATGTATTATGTTATGCTCTTATTTCTGTTTTAAGTAAAAGTCAATCAATAACAGTTGTCAGTTATATATACTTGTATTTAACAAAAGTGTCTTAAATTGTTTTTAAAATATATATTTAAGATTATTTATCGAAATTTGAAAGTTTAAACAGATACATAAATAATAAATATTGTTGTTATTATCTTTTATTTTTTGTTTGTGAATAAAACAAAAACGGATTTTACGATATGATATATTTTGTACTGCATATTGTTATAAATGGAAAAAAAGAAAATGTTGTTTGTCACACATTGGGTCCTGTGACCTATCTCATAGTTGCGATAATAACACACACACGCATTTTATATGCACGTGTATGTATATGTCCATATATATTTGTATATATATATACTTGGGTAGACTGGTTATATAGGTTTGCCCTTGATGATGTTTGATAGTTCGTGCTCTATCATCTCGGTTGGACTCCCCAGATGAGTCGTTCAGATTAGCCGAGAGCTGATGGGACCCGGCGCATTCACATTATCCTGCTGATAACATTATTGGATAACTCGACCCAGGCCCGCGTTTTCATCTCTAAATCTCTCAATGTTACCGAACGATAGTCATCTCTGGGTTGTAGTTTTTTCGTTATCTTTCCATACACCCTCTTTTAATTATAATCTCTGTGGATAAATCTCACCCCGCCCCATTCTAACAAAAATAAAAATAATAATAAATACTAATAAATAATTGTACTATTATATTATAAACACCAAATGGTTGTTTGACTTAACGTTATTAAGGACGGCGGTAAAAGTTAATAATTCGTCTAATATAGACGCATGATGGTTTTTATGTGAAGATAATGTTCGACAAACAACAAATGTTCAATGATGTGTTCTTATCTACACGATGTTTTTTTTTTTTAGGTTTTAACGTTAATATTTAAATAAATTAGTCTGTTAGCTATTAAACAATAAGTTCCTAATATTGATTATAAGTATATATTTTAATTATTTTTTATTGGATTTCTTATAAATTATTACTTGTTTTTGTTGTTCATAAAAAAATAGCAAAATGTAAAAATGATTGATGTGTCTTACTATCGCATCGTCGTAAATTGTAAAGAAAAAAAATAATAGTCACTTATATGACTATACCTAATATGGTAAAGAATTTCGCAGATATTTTCACACGTGTTTTCTCGTGAGTCGTGTAATACGTATTACACGGGAATGAAATCCTTACCTAGTGTTAAAACGTACTTAGTCATTATGTTAAAATATTTATTAGTAAATAAAGGGACTTAAATAAAACAACGTTGACCGATGATAGACATGTTACACTTTTTGAAATTTTTAAACAAAATATTTTCTGAAGAAAAGTAACTCTTTCGAATTGTTTTGTTGTATACATTATACTATAATTAACATAATGATTATAGGCAAATTTAATAGGCAATACCTATGGATGTTTGTTTAATTTATTCAGAATCGAGTGATTGAAACTGTAGATTTTTGTAATTTATATTGTAAATTATTTAATATATAATACAATTAATTATAAATAAATAAATACCTAATCAGATACAATTGCTTTTCATCGTGTGTGAGAGGGAGGTGGCGAGGGCGATGATGGCCCTTCAAAAGATACAAATTATATAATTTAAATTTTTTTCTGATACCGTTTTTAATATAAGTACGTTTTATTTTTTTTTTTAATTAATTAGTTAAATAATATTACCTACACTAAAAAATGTCTTCCATCATAACAATAGTCTAAACTCTAAAGATGCGTACAAATAAAAATAACAGATAAAGTATATTATTATATTAATTGCTTTATATTCATATGTCTATAATTATAGCACAATATACCTAATATTATAATCTTGAATACTTAAGTTTTTCAATTTATTATTTAAACCGTGACAATATAGCTGTATATCTAATATTGTCTATAATCTATACCTAGTCATATAGATTTATATAATAAATAAATAAAATTGGCATATCGTATATGTGTCTATGTAGAATATAGACATATCCTATACATATTGTATACAAAGTACAAACGTCTTTGAGATTTTTGAGCTGTTAAACCTTGTTATTCTTTTTACATTGTTAGTCGATGAATTTGAAATAAACCTATTAATACATAGGGTTCAATTGTCACGATATGCTATCTCCTATTTTAGATTCTGATCGGAGCGATCAATGTATTGATTTTTCAATGTGTGTTTTTTCATACATATTTTTGTGTCTGTTATCATATTTTGGGACAGCAAAGTGCTTCGATTTTCTTCAACAGCATCTTTTCTGGTAGGAAAGTACTGTTTGATACTTCGAGAGGTCAGAAGTAAAAAATTCTTAATAGTTTTCCAAAGTGACAGGAAAAACAAACCGAAAAGTCATAAATTTTTATGAGTTTTTGAAGTTACAGCGTTGGATATTCACTCAATTTTTCATATAGCGTTTTTCTTATATTGTTGTAATTAAAAACCGAAAAACTGTAGACACATTTAATATTGGACGAAATTATATATTAAATAACCAAGAAAAATAATTTATTTTATTTTGTTGTAAATTAAAATATTATTCGTGCATACTTGAAACTTTATAGTATATTCAATATTGTTATGTTTTATACACACAATGACTCACAATGAATTTTCAAATGTATTTTTTTGGCAAAAATAAATTTAATCTACTGCTTAGTACTAATGCTTACTAGTAAAATAAATTACTTTAATCACAGTACTATCATCAAGTATACGAAATGACTAAGTAGTATTATAGACTAATATACCGTCTTAGCTCAGAATCATTTTTCGTGTTCAATGATTTTATACCATTGAATTAAAATTTAACACCGTCCATAACAGTGACCCACTTGCAACTTACTGTACAACAGAGCGACGTCCACTTACCTGGTTTTTTAAAAAAAATTTGTTTTATTATGGTAAAATTACAACAATGTATCCATTTAAATTTTATTCTAATATCGTCAATATCGAATTAAATATTGTTATTTTAATTTGCATATTTATTTAAATTACTATAAATAGGTATTAAAAAAAATTGTTTGAAAGAAAAATGAATGAAAAGTGAAAAATATAATCTATTTTTCTAATCTTGAAGTTAAAACATTTTTAAATATGTTTGAAAATATTAAATTAAAAAAAGTAATAGGTACATTAGATTTAAGCAAGTATAGGCATGTTACACAATATGATCAATTTGGAAAACGATAAAATGTTGTAGATATTGAAATCTCTTAATGATTTGAGTACCTACAATATAATTTTTAAGTTCAAAATAAATAATATATTTGCTGTGAAATTTGTTCAAGTTGTACATATTATAATATATATTATACGATAAGAAATCAGCGTGAAAAATAATTGATAATAAAGTAAAAACATCGTCGTTATGGATAAGTGTCTCTTAAATCATTTGTATAGATAATGTTAATGTACATAAAGTGTTTTGTTCTTGTACGACCGTCCTGAATAGAACATTAAAAAGTAGATACTATATATTTTCACTTAATACGATTTGGTGATAATAAAATAAGTTATATGCTGTCAGGGATCAAGTGATTTATAATTAGATAATAATTATATAAAATTATAATAATGAACGATCATTGTAATCAACAATTCTTAGAATCAAGAGATACAAGTAAAAGGACCTTTGCCGACATTGCCTAAAAACATCATAGTTATTCTGAATTGACCCTATCTCACAACTGTTACTGTAGTTACATACTTACATGTTTATCGAAATCATATTTTAATTTATATCAACTTATTTATAAAATGTGTTCTTAGATAACAATCTAATTATAACAATATTTTTTGGGAAGTTAATATATTTATCGACATTTATAAAGCATGTCCTGGACTTATAAATTATAATGCAAACAGTAGGCATATCTTTATGTTTATTTTTACTTTAATTGGAAATCGTTACATATAATATTTACCTAAATTACCTAAAACATACTAATTTTAATGTACCTAGGTATATATTATAAAAATAAAATAAAATATCAGATAGGTACTTATATAATATATTTTATTTCGTCTTGTTTAATAATATATAATTTTTAGTACATCGATATAAATAACAAAAAAAAAGACTGTCATTTTTATTAAAGCCTATCTGAATACGCGACTAATATACCATTAGTGTGATGTTGACCTCCTCTAGTGTTTTTGATTGCTCCGACATGTTTTATATACCTATCGGCTATCATATTAGTATATAGGTTTAGACCGATGATGATGAGGGGAAAAAACGACAACAGGTAATACACGATTGTACGTATTCAAATATTTGTATAATTACGTCATCGATTCTCACTGATAAAAAGAGTCGGTGAAAAAAATTCTCTTATCTTTTTATTTTCTAGGGTCACGGATGGACGGCGATGAGCAAGACACAACGTGACCATTAGGCGTTCCTTGTTTACGAAACCTTTATATACGTATATAAACCAAAGTCTTATTTTATTTTTTATCTTTATCGATTTATCATATTATAACCACCTCCTTATTATACCATTTACTCGTTGACTACATCTCTTCCGAAATACTCAAAATAATAATTAAGGCACCCAGGAACATCGTTGCCGTTTCCGAACGTCTTATAAATAGTAAATAAATGACACTTATACATTTAGTTCTGTCATTATACATGTCGTCACTTAGTGCAGATTACGGACCAAATACTTATTAATAATGTAATGTAAATGAGAATGCTTGTAACGATATTTCATTCTAAGTTTTTCGATTATTTACGTCGTGAAGTAATTTTAATGTAAGCGTTTTTTGTTTCTGCAGATATTATGTTAAAATTTTTATGAAACTGTATAGGTAAAATAATCGTAAAATAACGATTTATCCTAAAACGGTTTTAGTTATTTTGTTATTACAAAAAAAAATATTATGGTAGATCATTATCATTTTCTATACTTAATGATATTTTAAAAATATTTAGACTAATATACAAGGCCGTATCCGGGGGAGGGGGTGTTTCAGAATTCCCCCCCCCCCCCAGAATTTTTTTTTGAAATAAGATTAATTTAATTTAAATTATATTTTTATATTTTCTTATTTTACTATATGATATAACATATTTATACTCAAAACCCCCCTGAATATTTTTCTGGCTATACGGTCTTGTTAATATAACTTAAGCTATCTTTAGAAAGAGACTCTGATCTATCTGTATCCATCTATTTGTTTAATGCTTCAAATACATAATTTATTAGCCTACAATGATTTACAAAATTAGGTTACATTTTTTTTTTGTTGATATGTTTGATTGTGTTTGTGTGAATAATTGTTGATCCATTGTTTTAAATGTTCGATGTAAGATCGTCTATTTTGATGAAGTCTAATATTCTTTTTTCTTCTCCGTAGTTGAATGCTTCTTTGAGTGAGATTGTGTTTAAGTTTGATTTCGTTCTGGTGTTCTGGTATAGTTGGGGCATTCTTAGAATATATGTTTATATGTATGTTTGACGGTGAGTTCGGTGAGGCACGTTTCACACCTGGGTTCAGGCTCCTTACAATATATTATATTATATGGTATGATTTATACAAATGTCAATAAGTCATTTTTTTTATTATTAATATGATTGAATAATAATATAGACTATAGAGTAGGTACCTAAGTATATAAAAAGAAATAAAAAAGTTTGAAAATTATTAGGTATTTGATTTTAAATTCTAATAATTTTGCGAATGTAATTAAAATATTTACGTATTTGAGTATTTAAAAAGTATTTGAATAATTCTTTTGCTCAAGTACTTGACAAAACTGGTGCCATTTTAGTATACCTACTTTTATCTAGTTAATTTTCTGTTAAAGGCAATATAATTGATAAGACATTAATGATTATTATCTATTACGTAACATATTTTATGGTGTCAAAATAATATATTTCAATCAACATTTTATTGCGCCATATATTTAATTTTTGTTCAACTTCAGATAAAAAAAACTCCTCATTCAATTTTTTTTAGCTGACGTTCATAATTCTATTCCTCCCAGATTTCGTTCACTCCGTAGTCGGTGAATGGAAATACGATTTTTCATTCGTTGCAAATTGTCAATGATAACGCCGTCGTATTTTTTTCTTCATATATATATACATGAATATATAATAAATAATAATGTATTTCAAACATAAAATATATACAAATAATAATGGGATTTCACCATTTCTCGTTACCAGTTGGACCTATACCAAAAATAATATTATTTTATCTATGCATGCTTACACATTTACACTATTATTATTATTTTTTTTTTTACCAAAGTTGTGCGTATATTGGGGATTTAATTCTATTGTTACTGCCGTGACACGTACGTGTCGCCTTTCGTATTTAAATCGCATTTTCCTCGCCCCGTCTTCCCCTTGCTATAAAATTATGTTCGGACTTAATAATATAGTTTACGCTGGATTTGTTTATTATAATTATTATTTTTTTTTTTTCACTAGGTAACGATTTTTGGTGTGTTATAATTTATAGAATCATTTTAATGCGCTTATGGCAAATTGTGTGTTGACACAACCATTACCGGGTCAAGTGTAGGTTTAAAGTACACAACAATTATGATGTTATGCCACCTGAAAATGTTGGAATTAAAAAAAAAAAAATCATTTTACTTTAAAAGTAAATATATAGTATATTATTTATAACCACTAAATAGGTTTCAAATGATATTTTGTAGTATACACTTCATAGAGTATGATATTGACAAGAATAATTATAACGATAAAAACGATTAAAATAAAATACCATTAAACTTCTTAATAATTTATCTTTGTAATTGGTTTAAATTTGACTGCAGTACACTAGATCAAAAACAATTAATTTCGTATTTAAATGAAAAGATAAAGTATTAAAGTATAATATTTTTGTCTACGGTTTTCTCTTATATATTCAATATTCATTATAAATAATTGTCTTATAAATAATAAATTTTAAATGCTAGATTACGTAACAACTCTGACAACCTATGATTTTTGTTAACTACAATAATTTTGTCTAAATTAACTTTTTTAAAACACTTGGAGTCAAGATTATCTTGTTTGCTCTTTGCCGGTTGTCTATACTCCGATATGATGTCACTATACTGATGAATTATAATCTTATTTACCACGTTAGTTTCTTAGTTAATTGCCAATAAAACATCAAACGATTTTTCTATTTGTAGTTAATCATATAGTATATTGTTTGTATTCATTATTCTTAGAAAATTGTGATTTGTTTCATATATCAGCGTGCATGTGTAGTGTGTACTATAAATTATCGTTTTAATGCATAATTATCTTTGACTATCAAATTAATTAAAACTTGTTATCAGAAATAGGAAATCGATTTTAAGTAGTAATTTTGGTGTTTTTAATCATATTAACAGTATCAGTATACTGCACATTAAAAACTATTAAGTTTTCGTATATGTGCCTATCATCAGTATTTTCTAAAGCTACATAAAGCCAACTCCAAATGTCAAAATTATTTAAAAAACGGAAATATATTCGGATATGTATAATGATTACGTAGCAGGCTCCTTCTTGTAGAGCCATATAGGCCATGCTCACATTAAAACTGCCCAATAACCATTTATTAATTAATATAATACGTATAATAAAATTAGAATACCTACTACTGTTATAGTTATTAGCTTAAATTTTTGATTGTACACTGCAGCCTCTGGGTAAACAGTGGAAAGAGGTTTTGGACTCTGCAGAGAATTATTATTTTCTACTCAACTGCAAAATGCAGCAAATAAACTATTATTTCTATGCCTCGCCACAGGGTTCCCCAAAAGTATAGGTGTCAACTTAATAATCTAATATATGCAGAGTAGGTATACGTGTAGGTGTACAATATAATGCATGTAGTTATTTGTAAAATGTATTTAGCTGTATATGTGCCGTGTGCCTATTATAATGTAGTGAATTAATATTACTTATTACTTATTAGTAACTAATACGTATGATAAGTGTTCAACATATTATTATATAGGTACCTGTGTACAAACCGTAATTCTGTTTTTATACTGGTTTGACTTTTACGTGATTACTGATTTGGATGTATACTATATGTCAACAATTTATCAGATATGAGATATCATTGGAGCGTGTATGTCCTATGACCTACATGATTATATTATTTTTTATATGTGCCTAGTTTATGATCAATATTATTATATTCTGTTGGACAATGAACTGAAATATTATAATATAGACATTTATTTAAATAATATAAGTGGCGAGTATGTACGAATTATTGTTTGCGGAGGGGATAAAATATCGAATACAATGAGAAAATAATATATAGATGAAGTATAATAATATACTAATTATCAATACATAAATCAGTATGCTTTATAAATGTACGCAGTACCTATATACGTGTTGTATTGATGAGTATATAGTTATAAATTGTTGTTTTATTTTAATCTATTACCCACAATATCCACATATTTATCGCTGGGTGAATATAATATAGCTTGAAACTTAGATGCCGGTAGGTTTAGGTATCTACATATTTTTATTCTGCTTAAACGTTTTTGTAATTATTTCTTTTTCAAACGGTTTTACGAATAATGATTAATTATAATTACGTAAAAAAATATGTAGGCACTTAATTTATTCCCAAATGAAAAATTACCAGCGTCTAAACATTAACGTTCGTATATAAATAGATATTGTATCTCATAGTATTTGTTTAAGTATATTTAATAAGTAGCATAGACTATAGCATAGCTATAAAATTATTTTAGTTTAATTACGAGTAAATAAATGCAATTTAGTAATTAAGCGTTTATAATAAAGGATTACCTATTTTGCGGTGGAAAAACTTAGTTTCTTTAAAATATATTTTAGGAGTACAATAATGGAAAATATTTAAGGAAATTGAAATAATCAAATCATTATAAATTTGAAGTATATCATTATGTTAGTCGTTATATATTCCTTGATCATTGTTTCTTTGTACTTCTTGTTGACGATATCATCTTGATATTTTTTTTATGACTTTTTACATTTTTTTAACAGTTTATTAACACCAGAAACCTGCGCAGTGCTGTAATTTGCATTGCAAACGTGACACTCACATTACCGCCGCATAATTTTAGTAGTGGGGCATATTATTATTGTTTTGTCTCTCCATTAATTCACGATAATTTTATTATTTTGCTCGCCTAGTGCCGCCTACCTATAATGTTTGAAACCTTGATACATTTTTGTTTAGGGTAAATTTGTTATCGACTTACACCTAATGCAATAATTTTGAAAAAATACTCGTGCCGTCAAAGACACGAAATATAATATTTCTACCCGGCAGAGAGTTATGTTTAGCCAATTTTCATCATCGATATTATAATAAATCATATTATAATGTAATGTAAAATTGTAAATACATGATTTGAATAATAGTTTTTTTTTTAAATATAAATGTTCAAAGAAAATAGCGAAGTAAAAATGTATAGCATATAAAAAAACATAATATGTGTTAAAAGTTACTATGTATAGTTCATGTCATATTTTATTTTAACAAGGATATTCAATAAAACTGTTTATTTTTGACGTGTTCATAAACACTTTACATATCCATTAGATTTCATAATGCCAGAGTTTGTCATTGTGTAGAATAACGAATGTCGTTTAACCGTTACCTTATCTGCATCATAAAATATCAAAATACTAAATAATTTATTCAACGTTATCTAATTAGTACCATTAAAAGCATTTTCACTAGGTATTCCGCATGTGCTAGTAGTTAGGTAGGTACATGATATTGCAATATTTTATAAGCGAAGAAAATATCTTACATATTATTATGTTTGTTACTTTGTTAGTTATAACTTATAATATATATAATGTTATGTAGTTACATCACAGTTTTATTTGCAACAAAAAATTAGTTATTTTGCTGTAGTTGGAAAAATTATAATAATTCAGAAAATTAAATTATACTTAGGTGTATATTACAAAAACTATAATTTTGGTGTGTCCTATAAAAATCTTTGAATTAAAGTTTTAAAGTCTTGCAATTTTTTACATTTAGGTAGGTATACAATTTATTTTCTACAATGACACAATAATGTACATTAGAAGCTTAGCTTGATTTTTAAGTTAAGGAAGAGTTTGGAGTTTTGTCATTTTTTGATAACAAAATAAGGTTTGGGGTTGTACTAAAAGAGTAACCCTCGCACAGTCACCATTAAATAGTTATAAATATTAAGACACATCGTGACCAACTTGAGTATTTCTAAATACTCTGTTAAATACATTATTGTTAATGGTTTAGTAATTAATTCTTCATCAAAATACTTAGTTTACCCTAGATTTTACCAAAATTGTAAATTTGTATCAATGATATTGATGATACATATTTAATGATAAGGAACTACCAATGCAATTAATGTAATTTTACTTTAGTTCCTATATCAGAAAATTGTACCCATACTTAGCTCACCGGTACTATCGAATAAAATCAAGTCTATAATCACATCTGTAATATAATATTTGTCTGTCCACACAATCATGACAATTTAAAAATACATTCAAATAAAATGAACTATTATGTACAAAGTGGATCATAAATATATCAACAGTCAGCATAATGCATACAGTGACTGTCGAGCGTCTAGTGGCGTTTACCAGATAAAAGCAATTAATATGTTGATGTTTTTATTAGAGGTATAATTTATTGTTTCCAAATATTTGAATTGAGATTTGATACTGAATCACAAATCACAATTATTTTTGTACAAGTTTATATATATTCAACATGATAGGTGGGTGTTTTTTAAATTGCAAGTATGGTTAAAATAAAGTTAGCAATATTATCATAATATGCTATAGGTGTATTTAATATTTTAAAACGTCTCAATATTTCTTAATTTCTTAGATTTCTAAGAAATCTTAATCTTTTTCAAAATCATCATAACATTTCAGTTAATTATTTTATTTTTAAGATATTTTCCTATTAATGTATCAATTCATTTCAGAAAAATTGAATATTGTTCATTGAAATTAAAATATAATATAAAGTTGGTTAATCGTGTACACTTAATAAACATTTTTATTGGCTATAAGCCTCTATTGGTAAGCATATAAATAAAACATGTATGATAAAATATCGATTATTGTACATTGATAAAAATGAAATACAATTATCTAGATACGTAATGGGATTTTATATTATAGTTATTAAAGTGTTAAACTTCTTAACTCATTTTGAAATTGAAATGTTTAACTAGTCATTATCCATTAATTGTTGTTACGATAAATATAAAACTCGATGTAATGTGTTTTATGTAGATGATTTAATAATTCAATTCATTAAATTCAGATAATCGTTAACAATCATATACAATTTAGGTATGCAAATGTAAGGCTTATAAAATTATTTATTATTATCGTGTTCTATATAATAAATAATTTAATTCATAATTAAATCTAATATTTTTATTTATTTTAATATGCTTATTCGCAGATTAATATAACATTATAAACGATAAAGTCGTTGTGATGTTTTAAAATGCAACGACAATAAAATAAGTGTATTGTTCTAGTTCACAAAATATTATTATATACTGTTGTAATAATATTGTCATAGCTAAAAAAAAATATACAACGCATCTAGCTATATATTAGCATATTATAACGTTTTTTAGTTATTAATTATCCACAAAATATAGGTGGCTATTCCTACAGCTATAATTAAGTAAGTAATGTCGTGCACATTATATAGCTGGTGACTGTTTTAACACGATTTTTTGTTCATACCCACGTATCGGGGCGAAAATATTTTCGTGGTAAAAATCTAAACTGTCCATAAAATATTAAAAATATAAATATTAAATATTGTCCATGTAATATTGTTATCGTTTTTGTGCTGTCTACACAATTTAAAGTCGTTGTGTTGTGCATATAATAAAATTAAATATTATATTTGTATATTTGTACATAATATTATACATTATTATTATTATCATTAATGTTATCGAGGTCCGGAGATACTGGGGATCGTTATCGTCTATCGTTGACGGTGGGTGGGTGTGTGGGGGTATGTGGAGAAAAAAATTATACGGCGCATTGTTTTTACGCCCCGGCCGCGCGTATAATGATAAGTACCCGGTTATCTTTCTCGGCGGCCCCCTTGCGCGCACTCTCCCGCGCCCGCCCCGCGCCTCACAACCATATACCACAGCACCACATTATACATATTCCTATCTCCGCTCGACGACTGGTGTCCGGTGTGTGTGTATCTTTGTGTGTGTTCGTGTGTATATCTTTGTGTGTGTGTGTGTGTGTGTGTGTGTGCGTGTGCCCGCTTGTTGTTGTATATAGTACAACCGGTCACGGTTAGACGGATAGACCCTACCGGCATGATACTGATAAGGAACGCGCACACGCTGTATGCACACACACACACACCCACACCGTATATATTTTATGTACTACTATACGTACACTCGGTGCATGTGTGTCGGGAGAGATAACGCGGCGTTGGCCTGTGTGTGTGTGTGTGTGTGTGTGTGTGTGTGTCGGCAAAAGGTTTTTAGACGGTCGTTTCTACCGGGCGCGCTGATAACGATGGACGGCGTGCAGATAACGCCGTGGAATTATATACACACACTCACACACACGACCGAGCGAGCGTCAAGTATAATATGGTGGCGGCGGTGGCGGGTAGGGATTTAAGTACGCAGAGATATAGCACATGTGTGTGTATGTGTGGGCGTGCGTACTGTGTGTACTATACGGGTGCAGCGATATATAGCTCTGCCGAGAGAGGGTAGATTGACGTGATGCGTATACAGGGTGGTGCGCGCGGCAAATTGTTTTGTATTTATTGCGTTTCGGGACAACGACGACGTGTATAATAATACAGCCGGCCGGGGCTCGTGTGCCCTGAATCGCGATGTGGCGCGCCCACCGACACTGTGTCCATAATAATATTATGTACCTACTACCTAGGTACATGGTACGTGTTACCGCCGCCGCGGTAACCAGCTGCGGCTGGCCCACCGCCGTCACGCTGTATAATATTGTTATTATATTATTATTATACGTAACGTGTGCGCGGCGTTTGTAAGTTTGTTATAATTCGAACCGATGACGGCGGGCGGACGGGGGTTTGAAAAAGCGCCCCTCGGTTACCATGATAGATTTAATCGGTTGCCGCCGTGGCGCGTAAAGAGCGAGCGATCTCCTCTCATGCTGCAACCGCGATCGTTATCGTCGCGCGTCGTCATCGTCGTCGTAGTCGTGTCTGCGGTGGTGGTATTATTGTTATTTTTCGAGAGAAAGGGATACGAACTGATAATACGACGTAGGTACCTACACATGGACGGACGGATTAATATCGAATCTTCGGTCCATCCGTGGTCGGTCGGCGGCGAGAGGGAAGCGGCGAGACTGCGAGAGAGTGGAAATGATTCATGGAGATCAGAGTACATAATAATATTATTTTAGCTGCCTCCGCACTGGCCTGTCTAATATTTAATATTATTATACAAATGACACGCGTGTGACATAAGCGGCGCAGTGAGGGCAGTTTTTCTACAGCGGAGCCTCAAATATAAGAGAGAGGACGATTGCCTCGTTTATTATGAATCTATAATACATCTAGATTTTACTGTTTTCACTGACGAATAATACTAATTATGTTAAACATTGAATAACGCGTGTCTTTAAACTGTAATAAAAAAAACCTTCGAAAGTCACAGTAGTTCGCAACGCCGCTGTTGTGCCACCGTCGAATAAGCCACGACCGTAGAAGATATAAACGGGCACGAATCGCCGGGCAGCGCGAGCGATGGCCCGCGCAGCAGACGCGACGAAAACCGTGACGATCACACGCGCTGATCAATCCAGTATTGTTATCTCCGTGAACCGTATTCAATATTAATAACCAACAGCTCTCAGGAGTGAGTGTGCGTCGTCGTGTGTGTGTTCTTAAAAAATACATTTTTTATTTTTTATATTTCATCCAAGGTCGATAGGAAAAAACCACATTACTGATAACGATAATGCACACACGACGTCCGTGTGTCCTCATCGTGCGTTGCTGTTGGGTTTCGGAACACCCGGCCAACGGGAATATACGTATGTTTTATAATAATAATAATATAGCTAATCCGGTTAAGTGGTTTTCGGTCCTCGCCTGCTGCAGCAGTGGCAACTGCGGCGGCAGCAGTGACGCAGTATAGTACGACACGTACGGCGGATGCGGTCTTCTCGACCCGTGGGCAATCGGGGGGGAAAAATCGATTTCTCCGAGAGTCGTTTTCTGCGCGAGATCTTATCGACAAAATATATCATATATACACTGTGGGAAAAAAAATAACGGTTTTCCAACAACTGCATGTGCTGTATATATATATTATAGGTGTATGCTGTATAATATGTCTGTACCTGTGTATAATAATAAATAATAATAATAATATGTAAGTACAGCGATGTGCACCGCCGGGCGGGCTCGCGCGAGAACGTTATGCGAAAAAACTAATTGAAAATTTGACTTTTGCAAAGTACATAATATTATATTATACCTACCTCGCATTATTATATTATTATGCATGTGAAACGTCTATTGATTGCGTTCGGAATGACTTTATATAATATAATATAAGAGACGACGTCGTCGTGTATCGCGATGTCGGTTTATCGCGAAGCTCGCGCCTCGCTTAGGTCATATACCTACGTCATCGAATAAAAAAAATAAATTTACGAATTCCCGTCGGTAGTTGACACACGATATAATGTTATGTGGGTACTATAGAGACCATATTATTACAAGCGTAGTATACGTCTATGATACGAGCAGGCGATTCGAATCTGTTAGATTTACTACCTATGGTAGGTCGATAACGCGACGACTGTCCGGGAATGATTTTTAACGAAAAATTGAAGCATCGTGAAAATGTCGTAACCGCGGAACGTCATTTATTTTTTAATACCCGCAGCGACCATACATACCTGTTTGTGGCGCGGGGAGGGGGCATTCGAATGAAACCGTCGTTTTATTGTAATAAATCTAATTTATATATTATTATATATAACCTAATAATCATAGAACTAGTAATATTATATTATATAAAGTCACAAACGAAGTCGGTCACTGATAAAATATACATGATATCAAAATTGAATCGTATATATTTTTATAACAAAATCCTTGGCAATTGACATGGTAAATTTCAGATTTCTTATCGGAGATTTTTCGGAAATATAAAGAACACCAATTTAATATAAATGCGCATATGTCCGTAGCACAGGAAATTATAAGATGTTCGTCACAAATAACACGAGACACGCCTTTATCTGATAATCTCAGCATATTATTATTATTATTATTATTATATTGTATACTGCAGTGTAAAATAAGTGTAAACAATTTGTTCATTCATTTTTATTTATACTTATTATATTTAGAGGGTATGGTTTATTATTGATCCATTATAAAACATGTACATTATATTATATTCTTCGTTTTATAATAATATAATATAAAAGGTATATAATGTATTACTGCGATCAAACCTAGCGAGGTTCATTTATCACATATTATACTACGCACCAGTCATTTTTTTCATACCTATATCTTATCATTGACTAAAATAAAGGAAAAATATATACAAAAATAATATAATAATAAAAATACAATTACATAAATGAATTCAAAATACTATGTGGTGAGTGCTGACTGCTGCAGAACATAATATTATTGTAATTGAACAGCAGCATAATAAATACGCGGAACTGTTGAGTAACAAAATAATTTTAAAAATGTGTGTACACCGCACACACAAGTCATCTGCCCAATAACGTATTGCCATATCGATTCATTTGTTATTGGAACCGTCACATAAAAAATTCTCACTGTGTCATCGTTGTTTCGCTCAGAAATCACGAATCGAATATTGTCGTCGGAAACAAAATGGCTCGTCGCTTATAATGGTCGCGATACCTCGGGGGTAGGTAGTCACACTGTTTGCAAAATTGCAACAACTATATTATAATATTATGTACCTACGTCATAGCGCCATAACGTTGGCTAAAACATACAATAATAATATTAAAATGCAGCATGGCGATAGCACCGCAGTCCTACACGTGATATAATATAATATAATACTAGCTGAATTACCCGTCGCTGCCGGGGTACGGTGGGAAAAAACATATCTTTGAATAATTGTATATTATAAATAAATATAAAGATGTATCATACTTTTATGTATACCTTTTATTGCCATTCGAAAACATACATATTCACGCATGGAAATGTTGCATCTTTTGGCAGTTTTACGTTTACCATTATATTGCATATTTATATACCAGCCTGGTTCTCCGTACGGCCATATTAAAACGTAAGTCATAGGGTCACAGTGCATGCTGTCGTAATCAATTCTTTGTATATCTCCTTTTTTTGGGTAAACTGATATTTGTCTATGTGAAGGAGGTGCGCCATCTGAAGATTCAAATACTGCTGCGATTTTAGAAACTGTTGGGTCGTTGTACCTACGGATATCTTCTCTAGGTTCATGATAAAATCGCATAATCATATTAATAGTAGTTGAACTCCCACCATGAACCGTTAGTTCATGCATTTGTTTGTACGATTTAGCATATGGATTTATGTTAGATAATACATTGTGTAATTTATCAAGTATATAACTTTTAAGTAATATATTTTGTGATTTGTTTAATCTAACTTTGTTTGCTTCAGCAAAGTCTAAAATATATAATTGACCATACGATGGATTTTGGCCTGAGCTAGGATAAAGGGAACTAATACGATGATATATATCACCATGTATTTTAAAACAATAAGGCCCATACCCCGATGGTAATGTTATGTGAGAACCAAAAGAGACAAATGACATCGCACTGTTATATTGACGTATATGTTCTCTAAAATGTTTGGACTCATCATTTTCACCAACAAACAAATCAAATATTTCATTAGGCAAACGGCTCTCCGGTAAAGATATTTTGCCATTACCACAACATAAACTGAAATGCCCTCTTGTCGTTTTTTCACACTCAAAGTGCAACGAATGACAATGCTCGCATTTAAATGTTAAATCACCCAAATTATAGGGAGTAACGTGAACTATATTATGTGATAAAGCGCATTTATAAAATAATTTAAACAATAATACACTGTGATTCCGGGTTTCTTTATGTTTTTTTCTTTCTCGTCTACCAGTTAAAGAATGTGTTTTACGCTTATTATTAGTGTTTGCAGTTATTTCTTTAGGTAGGATAAATTAATTTTGAATATTCATATTATTACTAAAAACTAAAACACTATAATGTCCTGCGTCACCATTGCCAGAAAAAAATTAATTACACATTGTAACACCAGAACCATAATCTACAAATTCATTAAGATCATTAGATCTATACACACGAAATGTATGATTTGAATAAAGTCGACTAATGCATTCAAGTTCGACGTGACCAGCATACTCGCCATTTAGGCTCATCAACTGTTCGTAATCATTAGAATTATAAATAGGTAGTCTATACGAAAGATCACCAATGACAAATTCTTTGTACACATCCCAATTATTTACCACCAAGTTAACCACTCTTAATCGAATACTTCGATGTTCTTCTTGCGTGCCGAATATTAAATGTGACACGGAACGAAATAAACAATTTCCATCGCCTGGTATTGGAATTAATTGATATTCCATTTTAAATAATAACAATAAAATAAAATAATAATTAAATAATAGTAATATTTTTGTTTGGGTTTTTCGACGACGATTCAGACGACGACACTACGACGATAACACAACAGTAACAGTGCACAATGCGTTAATGCCAAATATGAAATAATACATCGCTGCCGACGCGCGACGACGACACTACGACAGTTCTGCAGCAGACGTAGGAGTAGGGGGGGTTCTAAAGATGTGTGTGTGTGTGCACGGCAAGCAACGCGCATCGCTATGTAACAATACGGCAAACTTTATGCTTCTATTTTCTAATATCTATTTAAATAATTATTTTTTTGGAATTTTCTCTTTTGATGGCTCATCTACATACCGAGTACTTTCGTTTAAAAAAAAAATTGTGAAAATCGGCCCGGTAGAACTTCAGATATAACTGTCACAAGAAATCGCCTCACGTTTTAATAATATATAAAGATTATGCTGTCAATATCGTTGGGGATATCGTGGATCGTTTCTCTTGAAATGATATATAATATGCACAATGCACTTGTATGACCGTATATAATATAATCGATTATTGTCGATGCTCATATTATTATTATTGGTCTAAAATTTTTTTAAAGACTCGTATTTCAAATGTATATCTATGTTAGAACATTAAAATAATGTTATTTATGTAATTGCGGCTACGATGTGTAGAGGTATATTTAGTATCTAATCAGCCGCGTGTTCGTTTGCGTATTGAGTTTATAATTATTATTAATTAGGTAAGGTTTTTTTTTCTGCAAGTTGACGACCTATACTAAAAAAAAACGAATAAACATTTTATAAACAAACCCACTGCTGATATAGTGTGATAACCAAAAATAACTTTAAATCAAGTAATTATATTTAGCATATCGTTATAGATTTATAGCGAATAAATTGATCATTAATAAAATAGCTATATGTCACTGATACAGGTACTTATGTATATATTATGTGGGTATATATTATGTATATATATACATAATGAATTGATAAAAAAAATATACCGATATATTATAATATCATATTAATGGACATTATGCGTTTCACGTTATGACTTCTCGCTCGTAATCTAAGTAGGTGTATATAAAGAAAAAAAATGTTACTCAACCAAAAATAAAACTGTGATCTTTCAACTCTCATATCATGGTAAAAATCAACACTAATTCGAGATCATCGTTCAGATAACGTTTACTATATTATTTTCTGACAGCTATATGAATAAGCGCCCAATCAATCTACTTTCTTCTCTTTAAGTTGCCAATTATATAATACCTAACTTAACATAAAATGATATGCGCATACTTTGTTTCGAGTTAAATTGGTTCCATAAGTAAATAAGTTAATAATATAAGTTAATAACTCTATCAATAATTCCTAGTTAAATTATACGATTACGACGATAATGTAAAAAATTGTGATAAAAAAAAAATTAACGTCCGTCGTCGTCTTATTCAATTCGACCGGTTTGTTTGATTTGCTATCGCTAATGTGAAATCGATTTATCGAAGAGCAGTTGTCCTTGAAGTTTTGCAATGACTAATAGATGACGCTTTTTGTACTTGACACTGAGTTTAGTGTATATGTATACATTTTTTCTACTGAACTGTAACTGATAAGAGATATTGTTTTATTTTCTAAGATTATATAATATGATGTTCTTGAAATTACATGTTCTACCTAATACTGGAATTCAATAATTAAAAAAAAAACAATTTTGTAATTTACATTTACTAAGCGATAGTGGGTTATGAAATTTTAGGCAACTCGTTCGAAAACTCATCATCAAACATTTATTCATTTATTCATTTAACGTAGAAAAATAAATTGTAACTATACATTCTCGTTAATATATATATTATATAATTTTATAATACACGCCGTCGAATAATTTTCCTTTTAGATGTTTCTTGTCGAACGATCGTACTATACATTTTGTGTATCATAGGGTTTTAATTATTTTAACTACCTTTTTGTCATTTATTGCCACTTACATTTGCACTCGTAATTTCAAAACACTGTTAGTTAAAAATATTTTAATTCGTGAGTTGGAAAAATAATAAACCTACAGATTATAATTCGGCATGTGTATTTAATCGTATTTTAAAATTACTTTTAATTGTTTGTATTGTGTAGTTATTGTGATGTAGTTATATGTTTATGTATATACATATGAATTCGTGACACTTGATATTGAGCGGATTAATCGTAATTAAGCGTACTTAATATAATATGTTGTACGACCTATATAAACTTTAATATTGAATAATAAATACTGAAAGAAGAAAGAGAGATTGTTTTATTCAATTTAAGTGACTCAATAGTAATCATATTATAATGTATACAAGCCAAGTTGCTTTATAAGTAGTACCAAAAATTGTTTGTTGACTATACATGGCTGTTGTTATAAAATATAGCATTTTTTTATTTATCTCCAAATATATACTGTGATTTCGTTAAACAAACGGGTTTCGATGATGTTACTTTTATTGTTATAAAAATACATGACCAACAATGTCTTACAAAATATCAAGTGCTAATACTGTATATATTAATATAGGTACCTATACTATAGTACTATACCTATATTATTATTATAAAATATATAATAATAAGCGAAACATATATACTTATTTATATATTATAATATGTATATAGCAAAATAATATATATATATATATGTATGTATTGCAAAAACTATGTCGATACGAACTGAATGGAAGCTACGATAAGTGTACAGTGGATAGATAACAGAGCTTTTAAAAGTTTCTTCTCCAATTCCTGTAGATTGCGTTTTAATCAAAACAACGCCAAAGTCCGATGTCGGCCTGCTTATCCGACTTATCAGGCTGTTTGAAAATTAATTTACTGCTTTTACAATTGATTTTATTCTTGCAATGGGAAATTACTTTATAATGAATAATATAATATTTACCATTTTAATTATTATAATTAATATTTTTTGTTTCAGGTAAGTGTATAGTTGTATGAATAAAAATTCCTACCTAAGTTATGCGCGTGGAGTATTCTATACAATGGGTATGTCACATTTCCCTGTAAAACCTTGAAGTTGGAATAAAATAACTAAATGTCTATTGCTATCAGTCGACGACGAAAAATGGTAAAATACCAATTGCATTCTGCATAGAACATTTGACACATTTTAAGGTAATTAAATAAAACGTATTTATATATCTGTTACCTAATTTGATATTAATATAATATTTTTATCACGGGCTTAGAATTTATAAGGTCTACGGGGATGGTATTAACATCACCTTATCTTTTTATTGAACATGATGTCACATGTGATTCGGTTGTGACGGTAGGTATAGAGAGTGAATTTCCCATTTGAGTTTAGATCGTTGTTTGTGCATGTCATATACCAAGTTAGCGACACAAATCAAACGGCCGCGTGTATTGAAACTGTTATTTAGGTACAATAGTGTACAACCAATTTTAGTTTGAACTTTGATTTCACATAGCTAATAGCTAATAATTGTTTTCGATTACACGTTTGAAATTTAAATGGTTTTGTACACAACAAGACGAGTAGGAACTATATGAAAAACATAGGTACCTACATCGATTTATTGAAATATAATACTGAAAGTTTGACTGCAATGCATGGTTGCACTAACAACAACAGTACTAATACATTTTGTGCGGACGCATGCAACTGCAGTGATAAGCCAGGCGGTGTGCCTATATAACCTTATCTTCTAAGGCCGTGATCCATATCATGCATGAAAATAAAGAATTATATAGTATTAAGTACTTAAAACAGTAAAATGTTACTAGCCTGGCATTATATAGACGTTGTTTTTGTTTGAGTATAACAACCTGAAATGTATATGCATATATGATATTTTAAAATAAGTAACAGTAACAACTAAGAAACTGAATTACATTGTCTATTTTACACAGGTACAATCAATTTGTTTTTTTAAATAATAATATTATTTAACGTTAGACATTATAATTGAGATAACATGTGTGGTTCAAAGGCTGGGTTAACATTATATATACGTATTAAGTGCATGCACATATAATTGGCTCAATATTGATACCTACCTATAAAATATTATAGTTATACTATAATTTTCTTTACCGTACGACCGTACTGCCGAAATCCTTACAATCCATTATTATTTGTATATATTGTGATATAAACAATAAACATAGTATTATTATCTAACCTCGCCAACTAGTCGGTAATATTTATTTTTTTAATTCATGGACCGAAATCGTTGAAGTCTGTCAGTGGATAACGGAAGTGGCGGGCATGCTAGAAAATAGTTATAACTTTATAAGCCTATTAAACAATTTATTTCAGTGCAGACTGCTGTGTCATTATTCACACGATAGCTGCCAGCCACCGATTACCTAAGAAATGTCTAAGTTTGAACAGAAATCTTGTACATAGAAGTACCCTTTATATCAATGTATTATATTTTTAAATCGGTGATTTCCAGAAATCTCAGCTTGAGCGTAGTTATTATTTTGTATTTATTGCATGCATGCGTAAAAATATTAAAATATAATGTTTACTATAGTAGGTAATAATTGTTAGATACAATACAATGTATATAGGTGCAATTTATGTAGAATAACTGACTTAATATAAATCCACGGATATTATTCAGGCTTTAGACTAATCAAAAAACAAACGATTATCAAACGCATAATATTATAATAATACAAAAATCGAACTTTGTCACTCAACAATGATTTAACATGCCTAAAATGTCTTTGTAACCACATCAGAATTGTATACGACATTATAACAACCATTATAACGGATACGTTCTTTTTTTTATGAACTTGTTTATAGTTAATCAGTGTTAATAAAATATAACGTCAGTGTATGTTGTCGCATATTAATTTGGAATATTATATTATAATCACAATCTGTTTATAGAATTACGATTACTTGTGAACAACACTAAATTTAGCTAGTTATATTATTATCTAGTATTCGTGAATATTATATTTATCATAGCCCATGAATACGCGTTTTGTCATAAGCATTTTACACAACAAAATGATAAATGCATTTTAGTAATATGTCGGACGCCGGTTATAATAAGATATTATATTATATTTTAATTACAAATCGCTCGAGATTCTCAAGTTGAGCAAATATAGTATTAAGTGGTACTCTTGTTATATTATCCAACATGTACACTACACTGTACGTACCTTTACGATAGTTTTAGTCGATTCGATCTATATAAGTACAACATAATATAATATTATAATATTGTCTATCTGTGTACTGTACTCAAAATATTCAAATAGGTCTTGAAAATGCATACGATTGTTATCAAAATTAATTTATCAATCTTTATATGGCTAGACGAGTTTTTCATAAAGTATATAAAGATTAGTATTTTGTCTTACCTACCTAATATATACCTATAACGATATTTGTTCATAGTAAAATAATCTATAACAATATTACGTTGTAATTTTGTTATCCTGACATTATCATATTTTATAATTTAATCTAGGTACTAGTATACACTTTTTAATTTATTTAATATTTCCCTCCACCATATATAGCCTAATATTTATTTAGTTTCTTTAGTTCTGTATATAACTTATTAACCTCCATAATAACACTTCTCGTAAGTTTCGGAAATTCACCCATTTACTCGAAGAGTATTTCTCAAGTGAGTGAATTTATTTTAATTACAATTTTTTTTGTAAAAAAACGTTATAGCTAATTTTAACAAATATTAATAATTTTTTTTAAAGTGATTATAGTTGCTAAGTTTTAACTCTTTTATTTAAACTATACGGATAAATTTCATAAATCACTTGGTACCCATAAAAATCAATTAAAAAAATACTATATTAAAACAAATTACAATATTATTAGTTTAAAAAAACAAACATCGTAGATAACGTAAACAATTACAATTTCATTACCAATAGGTGGCTAGTATCAATTATAATAAGTAAAACAACAATAATATTATATTACTCCACATTTGATTAGATTTTACAACAGCAGGACGGACTATTCTTAATATGCACATTTATATTGGCATATGGTGAAAATAATATTGAGAATGTTTAGTACTGTTGTGTTGGGTAATGTTTCCCTAAGGAAATAATTTTATTATCCACTTGTTGGGTCATGGTAAAAGGTCACTTGCGGGAGCAAATATCGTGATGTATTATATGCCAACATCTGTTGGGCTAAGAAGAATAACAACTTTGCACGATGGACTCTTTCTCTCAATTAAAATAAAACCTCTACGATTTAATCACGTTGTGACTATTATTTTTTTTATTATTATTATTTTTTTTTATCTTGCGCACAGTAACAAATTATATGAACGACTTTTGTCCGCTGATACATCGGTATAGGTAGGCATGTATAGGTCCGTATTAGGTGGAAAGCGGGTCGCAAACTGGCCGTCGATTTAATCTGGTTATAGACGTCGATCAGATAATAATATTTTCTGCTCGGTATATTTATTATTTGTTTCTCTCTTAATCGGTCCAACTAATCTCGGCTTTGTGTACAACTCTCTCACTCTGGCTAGACACGATACTACACGCAAATGGTGGTAACCGACCAAAAGATCACCCCTCCCATTACGTCGTGTTAAGCGTTCGATCGCAAACGACGTTGCATAACACCAATAACAATAATATTTATTATTGATCAGTATAACATATTTTTTTCTTCAAATGTATTATTTTTAATCGGGTACAGAAAAAAATTATTTTAATCCCAAGCTATAATAATTCTTATAATATTATTGTTATTGGTTATTAATTATTTCCTTTTCGACTTAAAGTATTACAACAATATATATTTAATTTGTAGTATTATTATTTAATTGGCCTTGTATTATGCTGAGTGATTAACCTGTACGTATGCCCACCCCAATTTATCCTTCAATAATTGTAATTAAATAAACTTTAAGACCATATTAAATGTGTTCTTGGGTTTTTAACCATTTAAGTAATGTTCTGTTTTGGTACAAACTTTTCTTTTAAACGAGAAACTTTTTCACAGTAAATTGTTAAGATGGTTATTTTTATGCAAATTTGGATATGCTAAAATCGAAGTACGAACGTATAATTTCTGAGTTGTTAAACTTTAGCACCTACTGAGGGTAATTGTCCTTGAAAATGGTTGTACATTAAGCATACAATGTATGCATGGTATAATATAGATTAAAATACTCTAAAAACCTTTATAAAATTATATAGAATTTTAACAAATTGAATAATTAATATTAATTACTGTAATTTTCAAATCATCTGCCCTCATATCTTCTAAGCCATTATAGCCGTAGTACCTGACTATTTAAAGCTTAATACTTTAAATCCTTTTGTATGCATCAACTTTTGCAAAAAAACACATACTCATTAACTATTTACAATACAAAAGGTTGGTTCTCATCTGAAAGGAAGCAGTTTATAATATCTTTCTACCTTTCGTCAAAAGATACACCTTAAATAGTATTAAAAAGCTGGGTACCTATTTTAAAATGATGACTTTACTTATAAATACCAAAAATCAGAATTTAAACGAATTCTTAAATTGTTAGACGAAAAAATGGGGCATTCACAAATATTTGTACGATGTAAATTAATACAAAAATATATTATCTCAAGTACCTAGTAAAATTTAAAATTTAAACATTCTTGAAATTTAAATAGGTAGTTCTTAATTTGTGTAATTACATTTAATATCGTTTAAATGATGATTTTTATATAACCAATGAAAACATAATGTGAATAAACAACGTGATAACTGCCGTATAGTGAAAAGTTAAATTGAATACAATGCATGTTTTCGAGATGTTTAATTTTAATTCCAATTGATTATTCAAGAAGTCCAATGTCTCCGGAAACTCGCATATTTTTGCTTACCGTGTGTATTATTATACCATTGTGTTTGCGATACCATTCATTTTAAAATATACCCAGATAAAAGCTTTTTTTATATAGATCTTAGTTGTTCGCTCCGGTCATTATTAGTTACACTTTTAATCTGGTTTTTATTTTACACGAAAAACCTAACAGATTTTTTTTAATAACTCTGTCAAATGTATTTTCATTTTGATGTGTGTATTTGATCTGTGTTTGGTCCGTGTGAGACATCTTGATGACATGTGGGATGTCCTATGTTCAATGTCGAGTTGGAATTGGTAGATGTGTCATTTGGTTAAAATGTGTTGTGTTTTAGACCTTCACTTCAGGAGCTGTATTTCCCTCACCACAAAGAATCTGCTATCTGGTGTCTTGGTGTAGTTGATTTAATATAATTTCTTATCTTCTCTTTAAATTTCGTTAACAGGGGTTTTGATCATAGAATTTTGAATTCAATTTAATTTCATGTTTTGTTTTCTCCATAAATGTAACGATTTACCTGACATTATATGCCAACTATTTTACATGAATTTTTTTTTATATGTCGTCATAATATGTCTGATTGATAAAATGTATTCCATTATTACTTGTGGTTATTTTAACTTTTATTTTTCAAACATTATTTTCTATTTTTCCTTTTTATTTCACCTTTTGTTTTCACAATTTATTTAATATCCTATTATTTTGTGTGGGAATATAAGTTTCGATCAATTCAGTGCCGCTATAATCTAGTCAATATGTATGTTTTATCTTTGAGCTAATAAATCGGTCAACAATAATGACAAAACTACACTAATTAAATAAACATCAACAAACAAACATTTTTACACTTTTAGTGATGTTTGCGAATTTAAATATAGTCGATCGATCAAAGTCCAATGTATACTAGACATGGCGGAAATTTGTTTTAGGATAGTAAATACTTTTTCTTTGTCTTGAATCATTTGATAGATAATCACAGCTATTTAACGGTTGTCCGTATACGGTTTCCTGCGAGTGATCAATATTTTTTCATCGTTGTGCCTCATATATTTAATGATGAATAAAACATGCATATTATATTATTGTACTTTCGTATCAGACTATTTTAAGGCCGATCTCGTATCGATTGACTCGTTGTAACCAACTGCACACGTGGTATAAACCTATAAGTAGTAAGTACCCTAATTATTCATGTGATTATTTCGCTGTGACCAATTTATTTGCAGTGCTTAGGTTAGAGTGCGGCGAATCAGTCTCTACATTTTAATATTATGAGATCTCTTCGGTCCTTCAATAGACTTCTCACCAGAAATATTATAATTATTACATAATATTTAAGTGATTCATACTTGCAATATTTTTAACTTGCACTTAATAATCACCTCCCTACTCGTGATTCACTCTATTCAAATAAACACATAATATTAAATAATATATTAAAATATTATGAATATTTTGTTTGTCAATAATAACTTTTTTCGCCTATTTTTTTTTTATCGTTTCGTATATTATGATTTCGTATTACTAACGGTGCCGGGCACATACGAGTTTCGTTTATCTGCGGAATGTCATTCTTATCCGGTTCCTCGTGCGTTATTCAATTCGAAATGTATGTACGCCAAATTTCGCAGCCTATCCCTCGACGCCCGCCCTCTCTGCGCACACACTTTAAACGCTTTTATCAAACAGCCACCGGATACGTACTTACAATGTTATCGAGAAACGACGGTCGATCTAACGTACCACCACCCTCACTACCAGGACCACCGCCACCACCTCATCCACTGCCACCACTCCGTCGGGAGATAGATATTTATTATTATTATTATTATTATTATTATTATTTTTTGGCACTTTTTTCGTTCGTATTTTTTCATTAACAACAAAGATGTACGAAATGTGGTCCATTTATTCTATTGTTTACGGGTTTTCTGACGTATATATGATAAGAAGCAAAAAAAAAGTATATACGTACACTTTTTTCTTATCTCATCCGTATTCGATGGTCTGTGAAATTTTGACATATTTTATCTGTGTTTCCATATCGGATGAATTCGTCTATTTATTTTTCTTCGGAGACATAAGATTTAATGATAATAATATTATGTTATCTCATTGTTATACGTATAATACTTAATAGCATAAATTAAATAGATTCATTGTGGACAATATTGGTTCATTCGTCTTAATTCTATATAGTTTTGAAGTGGTCATGATACTTCAAGTTTTCAAAGTTAGGGTCCTACAAGACCAACATTTTACGCAGGTGTCTGAAAACGTCAACTCAAGTCTTATTAAGGCCATGCCACTCCCACATATTGTGTTGTCTCCGTTTTAACAAAACGTACAATATTCGCAAACTTGCGTTCGGTCATTACAATTTTGTGATGTTAGTCATTATATATTGAATTGACTTATTATCAAACTTAAAGGTAAGACAACTGTCTTTTTTACTTCAGATTTATCGATTTTTAAATTTTTTGCGAGGTATGAGTATGATGTAAAATATTTAATTATCATAATATAAAAATGCTCATATCTCGCTTTAAAAATAAAATATCGAAAAAACTGACATAAAAAAAATTGATAATGTTCTTACCTTTAAGTTTGATAACAGGTCACTTCAATACAAAAAAATGTAGCAAATATATAGCATTATGTAATAGTATCTATAAAAGACAAGAATAAAGAATGTAAATATGTGATGCATTAAGTTAGAAATTTTTTTATTACATTTTATTCATATTCATGCGTTTCCCCCATCTAGCCTAATTCAACATTAGTTCAACAATAGCCTTTTCATTCTTAGTTATTATTTATAGTTATCTACAATTTGAATGCAAAATTTATTAGTTGGTTATGTTAAAAAAACACCCCTTTGACAATAATTACAATACAAAATCAACTAAATAGTTTAGTATCACAAAACAAAAATATTGCTTCAACGATTATTGCGGAAGTATGAGAAATTTGAGAAGAGCATATTTTAGGACAAAACCTAGATACGCTCCTACCAAATGTGGTACCTACTTAAAAAGGTACATTTTTTTCTTAGTACATTTTTAAGTTATTGAATTTTAATACTTCTTAATGTTTTGACGAAATTGCCTGTATGGAACCCCTTAATAGTGGCGGTACTATATTGAACTATCTTTAAAATGATTTATCTCCGGCATATGCCACTGATGTTGTGGGCAAGTGGTAACTATATATTATAAATCATAAACGACAGGATGTTCAATAATAATGATTAGAACGCAGCCGTTACGCTTTATACAGTATACTATTATCTAATCAATTTCCTAATTAAATTCGTTATTTTTAGTCGGGTGTACTCGGATCAAACATTCAAATTTGAAAAATAATATCGACCTTCGTGAACCATAACGCATAACGATACGTACCCACGGTTATAATAATTATCGTTAGCATTAATAACTTAAGATTGAATAATATTGTATAACTGTTTACATCATAATATTTTGGTACCTAGAGGTACCTAATAAAGTAATAATAATATTTTTTGTGAACAAGATGCCTGTATACCTATACAATATAAAACAGCCATATAGGTAAGGACGTAAGGCTTTCCGTGCCAATGTCGAGTCTGTTGGAAATGATAGAATTAAGTTTTCGTTTTAAGTACCGGAATGTCTATAATACTCATACTCAAACAGTTGTGTAAAAAAAAAACTTAAAAAAAAAGAGTACACGATGCTAGATGATATCAGTCGATAAGGCTGCACGTTTTCATTATACTGCGCGTCTATCCCAGTATTTACCATTCGTGCCAACTGGTAATGATCGTTTGTTATCATTTTATCACTATTCATTAATCACCTGTTTTTTTTTTATTTTAAAAATTAAATGTAAAACAAAGAATGCAATGTTGAAACGACAAGATTACGAAGTTATCGAATATCACCCTCTCCAAGTGTTTTAATCCTGGCAGTCGTTGTCGAAAGAAGATTGCATCATTTAACTTGAAGTGTTCGTTTTTTTCTTTTTTTCTGTTAGGTTCTATACATCATTTTCAGAAGAATACAAAAGCACAACGTTAAAATATTTAGAAACCGAAAACTGCGGTGTACATAATAATAATAAAATATGATATAACATATTAATACTCTTATCGGTGCTGAGATCGCAAAGACCTACCTAAAGTCGCGGACACGATGTACCTGTAATAATATGCAATATTATATTGTTTAAATAACACGCGGGGCGCGCCTTACTCGTATACGTAAGTACTGCCAAGTGCTAGTTGATTACACCTATTACACCTATATTCATTATTATTCGTTATAATAATGTTATAAGAACGTTTATTGCAATATACTTCCGGTCATATATATATAATATATATATATTATTTTAACAGCGCATATAGCAGTCTTGTATACGACGACGAGTCCACATTAATTATAGGTATATTATCGTCATTATAATATATATATATTATTTCTGATGTCAACATCTCATTTTCTCAATGAATGCAGCACCATATTCAGTAATTCGCACACCAACCGATGCGTTATTGCTTCCGTTTCTGACATCGCTCAATCATGTTGTGTTGAAATGCCCTACTTCGTCATAAATTACGTTTAAATGAAATAAAAATTACACCATTGACCAACGTCTCTAATAGACACGCACCTGGCAAACACGTTTTTGCTAATTCAACAACCGAAAACGATTACAGGACGTAGAACACAATCCTTTCTTCAAGTGAATTTTTCATACTATTGTGCGCAGTACTGCTCACTGGCAAACTGGTATATATTTATTATATAGTGTCATCGGCGTTGCGCATAGTAATATTATTTTCGTGTGTGGTATACGCACGCGTTATCTCAGGCAACACTCAAATATCGTATACTTCCGTGGGTTCGCCGCCGCACTTGGGTAAAAATTCGTCTGGCCGGCGGCTGGCAAAATAATAATATTATTACTCAAAAACTACGCCGACGTGTGCAGTACATAACATATTATTATATAGGTATCGTATCGCGGGTGTGCGAGTGTGATGCTGCCGCTGTACTGTGCCCACGCCTGATATTTTATTATTCGACGGACGTGTTTTACACGCAAAACTTACTTATCGTATCCTCGTACAACTTGTTCAAGCCGCCGCGCGTTATCTCCTCTCGCGTATATTATATTATATTATCATTATACACGTATATCCATGAGTGTGCGTGTGTGCGTGTGTGTGTGTATACTTTTTATCTCGGCACGCCGCCGAAGGGGAGGCGGATTAACCCCCAAGCTCGCGTTCTCCGGAACCCACCCCGCATAGCACGAACGTCGGACGGTCGCCGGCGCCGCCACCACCACCACCACCTCGATAACCCTCCCCCCCGCACACGGAAAAACTTCTCTCCGCCGAACAGGAATCGACAGGCTCGAGATGTCCCGGCCGATTGCGAACGTGTGCATTCTGCAACAAAATCGTCCGAGTACACAAACACCTCGTGCCGTCCGTCCACGATCCTTCCGACAGCGATATCATATCACGTTATATTGGTACATAATATATATGTATTATAGACATTGCAGGTTACCTCTGCACCTAACCTTGGGTATAGTACATGATATTATTATTGTATCGTCTGCATCAGCTCACAATATGACATCTGGATATCCGTCACCTCGATCGTACATACCTATTACCTATGTATATATTATTTTTGTCTCGGAGCAGAATATTGAAGTTTCCTCCACCCATAAAGTATATAATGCTGCTGTTCTATCATTTGTATTTACACGAATTAAAGTTATATTTTGAAGTTTAGTCCCAATAGTCTCGTCGGTACAAATTTGCAGGACTCTCGTTATTTATCTGTCTTTGAATCGCCCGCATTCTTTTCATATCGTATTATATATTTTGGCGTTAACAGACAACAGTAATCAGTCTGAACGCATATTTCAGCTTTTTCTTCAGAATTCTTTATTTCGATATTAATTCTTCCATCACTATTTTATTAGCCGAGCAAAAATTGTGTGTCTCATTTCAAGTTTTTAACAATTTCCTACTTTCTTCCTCATTATGATTTACAGAGTATAGACGTTTAGTCATCCGTAATCTTTACCACTCTCTCAGCTTCTCTTCTTTTTAGTTTGAGCTGCAGCACTTCTGCGCCAGCACTACTTTTCATAAATGATCTAAAAAAATCCTTCTGAATGATTAATATACTCGTATTTTAAGTTCACAATTAAAGCTCCAATTATTTCATAATATAATCATGTAATTAACACCCCATATTGTACACATCGTTTCAAAAACATGGCTATTTACATAACATTATATACTATTGTATATATTGGATAATCTTGTAACATATAGTAAAATTACGTTTCAATCAACTATGACACATTTATTAGGTACATAATAATATCAGATTGGGAAAAGTTCGGGTGACGCTTTTTATAAAATGAATTTCTAAAAGAAGAATCTTTTAACTGCACTGTCGTGTCAAGCACATTTTTATCATGTAAATGTTCTTTAAGATAAAATAACAAAAATATAACACTTCCCTTTAATAATACGTTTTTCTGTTATATTTACATACTCGAATCATACACATAACGTTTCAAATGATTAATCCGCTATGAGTATATACTAAGAATATGTAGACGCTATTATTTATTAGTTATTAATAATAGTTATTTTTCTTCAAAAACTAAGATGCAACGAATAAAATATAAAAATGAATTACATTTTTTTAAAAATGGTGCATATTTTAATAATTTTTATTGCACGAACTTCAGAGTTCGGCCTTTATTAATTGATATTAAGTTATCGCTATTGTTTACCCTGGTCTAATCCGTCGAGAAAAAACTGTATATTTTGCAGCATAGAATGTCTTTTGTTTGTTTTTATCATGTTTTTATTAATTAAGCCGAACTAAGATTATCATTGAAGGGGTAACTTTACCCGTGACATTTAATAGACGTTTATCTATTTAGGTTATGATGACATTTCAACTTTTTTACAATAAACAAATACAATGCATAAAAAATCAATTTATATTTATTTGGATTATACAAATATTGTGATTTATCGACACAGCTGACTAAATTGTTTTAATGAATGGAAATTACATTTAAAAAACATACGAAGTACAAAAAGTTATTCAAATATTTTATGATCTATACCTATTCGTACAGTTCCTTAAAGACTCGTTGTCCGTTAAATACAGTTTAAAATATTATTATGCAGACAATTGATTTGTTATTATTTTTAAATTACTATATATGTATAAAAACTGATATGTCTCGTGACACTTTTTTGACAAAATTAAAAAAATGTCTGCTATCTGGTATTTTTTTCTTTAAAGCGTACAATGTTCAAACGAGAAACTTAATTTTTTTTCCTGTTAAATTAACCATCTCTAAACAGTTAAAAACATTTTAAATTCGAAATGTGAATAACGAATCACTGTAAGTTCTACCTATATGTATACCATCCTATTAGATTTTGAGTAAAAAAGATTAATAGACAAATGTATTACAACTTGTAATCACCCTATTATGAAAATAAGTGGGATGATTTTTAAACGTTATCATCTAGTCCAGCCAAATTCGGAAATAGTAAACATACTATACACTTGATAACTGTTAATAATCGTTTATCACTTAATTTCATTTTAAGTTTGACTTTGAAAAATAAATTGTAGTTAAATAATATTTATTTAGTTATTTTTTTTTTGGTTTTTGTCTGAAATTTAGCTTTACCTAAAGTGGTTAGTGCAAAATTAAAATTGAGTATCCTATAGTTATTGATGTTTTTACTGTCATCGTGTTTATAATCTAAATTAGTGAATCAAACATCTGCGTTTGTGTCATAATTTCGAATGGTTAGCGAAGTTTAGTCCGTCTGATTTCATTAGTATGTACCTATATAATGTAGCCGGACTTTATTAAACTGGTTGTGAAGAACGTGGGATGTGAAAACCAGGGTCGTAACCAAGATTTTTTAAGGGGGTGTTTTAATTGTATATTGTAATATCACTTGTGAGGGAGGAGGTACACACTCACCGTTATACTCTTTATAATATCAACAGGTATATCGTATAAAATGTAGAACCTTATATAAGGATACTGGATAGTATCAATACTGTCTATACTCAATGCTAATACTTACGATACAATAACCGCATATGCACAAACTGCATCCTTCTGTGACTGACAATCGGAACACATAAATATGATTTTTAAGAAATTTGTAGAAATCGAATATACAATGTTCCAATTGTCAGTCACAGAAAGATAAAGTGTGCATTTGTATGTAGGTAGTAATCCCGTGATGTTTGAGTTTTTGAGTGTTTATTAATCCCTTACGTGCTTTAGACACTATATTATAGTATGAATATGTACTGATAATTATTATACATAATTGATCAATATTTATCAATATTTATCATTTAAGTGTTTATAAATTCGTCGATAATATATAATGACCTGAAATCGAAAGTATAATATTATTTTCGTATAAAATAATGTAGTCTCAAACAACTATTATAGCCATTTTTTCACAGTCTCAGGTTATTTTTGTTTCGAAACTTTTTTAGTATGATATTTTTGTTACTTAAAAACATTTTCATTTTAATCTCGAAAGAACTTTTATATACCATACAATTTTTATTTTTATTCTCCTTTTTTTTTTAACAAAATAAATTAAAACATTTTTTATATGTAAGTAAAAATGCATTTTATTTTAACAAATCACAGTTCAGCAACATAAATGGTTATTTTTTTGTTGAAAAGTTAAAATTTTTATAGTACCCATTAACGAGATTGCTCTGTTTTAATAACGTCATCTTATAAAATTTGCATATAAACGTATAGTAAATAACTATTAAAAAAATATATTAATCATTAATAAATTTATAATATATAATAATACGATGATAACATAATATGATAATTATACTGTTGCACATTTTCACAATACTTTGTTAAGAAGTTAGTACATATAGGTATACTTACCTATACTTGAAAAATATTGTAACTATATAAAACAGTTGATAAATTACGTCATAGTAATAAGATTAACACATTTTATTAAAATATTTTAGTTTTTATTTTGCATGAAACTTTTTTTTCTCAATATTTCTATGTTTATTTTAATTCAAATAGTGTTTAGATCTTTTATATTGATATCATGTTTTAGAAATCTGAAGTGTACAAGCGTGTGTGACTGCGCATGTTGTACGTTTAATATTTAAATGATACCAATTTATTGGAAATTATTATGTTATAGGATATATTATAGCTGTATGAATGAGATTTCATGAATTTTCTAAACAGCCAAATCGATTATATAGAATGTCTATATTACGTTAATGCATTCAATAACATAATATTTATCTATACAATAATGTTGTAGTATATATCTATACATCTACATCATGATGTATAAATTATTATTTAAACATTTTAAGTTCGTAAATGAAAGAAATGTATGGAAATGAATGTTTTATTCCGTATCCGAATAAAATCCAAACTGTTTTAAGTAAAGGTATATAGTGATAAATACGCAATTATTGAAATAAAATGCAAAAATATGCAAAATATTATTAAAAAAAAAAAACATATCTGCCTTATTTATACAATATATAAATATATAGATAGTATCGAAATTACAAAATTATAATTTGGCCATCTAAAATGGATATGCTAATTTAACGAGTTACTCTATAATCCGGAGCTATATAAGTGTCAAACGAATCGGACGTATATAATATGGACATTGGACTACACGCACATATTATACATATTATTATATACACGGTCTACAACATGTTATATACATTTTTTACACTCACTCCCAATAATCTTAATGGCATTTTGTTCGTGATTTCAAATAATAATGTATTATTTGGTAGCATTTTTATACACACACATAATATAAATAAACTGCTCGTATACCTATGTACAACTCTAAATCGCACTGTAACGCATTTAGTTTTTTTTTTTGAAAATATAAAATAACGTCGTCTTGCGCCACGTTGAAATAACACCCTATCAGTGTGATTAATCTTTCAAATAACTTGTTTGTGGTTTTTTTTTTTTAATTTTACTATCAGTTTGGTTTTAATGAATTATTGAATTTTTATTTCTATACGCTCGCGAATGAGAAGTCTATATAGAGTTTAAACCATTTCGAATTTGTCACTCATAAAACAATTATCGAATCGATAACGTCGCCGCATACCTATATATAAAATAAAATATTATTATTATCACCATACAGCGCTTATAATAATAATAATGTATAATAATATGCATATGTGTTTAATATAATATATGTGGTTATAGTGTGCATATTGTACGCTCACGTAATTTATTTGGCAGTATATATTTAGTACTCTACATAATATTATTATTATTTTTTATAATATAAAATGAACTACAGAGCATTAGGGTATATAGACGTAATAATAATATATAGGTAATAATAAAATATGGCTGGCGTACACACTATATTATATATATATACAATATTATAATATACGCCAACAAATCAATCGGTGGCGATAAAGCATATACTATAATATATATACTATGCCGTTCGCATTATATACATATTTTGTGTAACGCGAGACAGATTTCCATGTTTGTATTGTATAATATACATATGTACACATTGTATATATATTATGAATAATATGCAAGCGCTCCCGTCCGTCGTCTCCTCCACGACAGATAAAACTTGACAGATTTTCCTACGCGGTCTATCCTGTACGTATATGCACGCACACACACACACACACACACACACACACACACACACACACACACACACACACACACACACACACACACACGTGCGCATATCCGACGGATAAAACTTGACGTATTTATCGTCGGAGATAAATAATTGATCGAGCTCTCATGCGTGCGCGCGACTCGTCCGTGTCAAATATTATACGCGTTACGATATCGACGAATGTTCCCCGACTACTTCCGGACGTCTCGGGCGTATTATAATAATATTATATTATTATTTTCTAATATTATTATGCAATGACATGAAGTACCTACGCATTGTTGGGCAGTGCGGTTCGTTATAAACTAATATATATAATAATAATAATAATAATAATAATAATAATATATTATTGTAACGCGCATCATATGATAATATATAAGCGACGTATGGACTGCGCGACGACAGGATGTATATGTCTATATAACGATGACGGTCGAATATCGACGTCCATTCGTCGATATATTATATTATATATTATACACGTATGTGCGTATATAGTATATTATAATTATGGAAAACAGCGACGTAATAATATTTGGCTGACTTATTGTTAAACAGAGCTCGTGTATGTGTAGGCACACCCGTCGCAGCGGTGATTGTGGTTTGAGAGTGGATATTTTCGCATTCGCGTATATAATAACTACGATTATCGCGCGGGGCGGATAATGTACACCGACAGTAAACATTATTATATTATGATCGATTGTCGCACGCCATTGCGCCTATTCTGTCCAATTAATATGTTAGGTGTGACCATAATAATAATAGTATATGTTGTTGAAACACCCGCTTATAGTATGCATGGCACCAAAGCCGTCCACCCCTGCACTCGCGGTGGGGAGCCCCCCCCCGCCCTCGTTCTATCACGATTTTAATTAGAAAGTTATGCGATCCGATTCTAGGCTGAAGCAGCTAACGACGTTTGCATAATATAGGCCGTCTGGTATGGGCGTACAAATTTTTAGTGATGCCCTGCTCTGTTGTATAGTCATAGGACTGGCAAATGTATGAGTGCTTATAGCAATATACAATATATTATTATGCATATATATGGTATATATTATATTATGGTGATATGACGCACGTCCCAGACCTCGAGAAATGCAGGTCGGTTTGTTAATTTTTACTCGGGTTTATCTTGCGCATATAGAGAGTTTATATTTTGCTTACTGACTTTTCCAACATTTATCTGAGCCATTTATCGGATGTTGTTTATAGCTATCATATATTATAAACAATCGAATGCATGTGTGAACTATGGTCTCCGCAATAAGCACGGAATGAGTTAGAGAGAGAGAGAGAGAGAGAGAGAGAGAGAGAGAGAGAAAATAAAAGAGCAGCTTAAAATTGATATTATACTTTGTTTTGTTATTAAATTCACATAAGGAATAAAGTCAACAATAAATACATGCAATAAAAATTGTATAACATTGACGATGAGCTTTTATAGTTATTTCACTTATTAAGTATATATATTTTTTTAAATACCATATTATATATTATAATGTTATGGTTAGTTATATGTCTATATGAATAAGATAAAATAATAATAAATCTTCTAAAAGTGCTTTCAATACAATATATTAAATACTTAAAATATTACTTTTGAGTAGGTTAATAAATATACACATTTTATGATAAATGATAATATAGGTTCTATAGCTTAAAAAAATGTTCTTTTCTCTCGTAATCTAAACTATTTTATCCGCTAAAAATCTCTAAAAATAGTTATAAGCTATCTTTCACTGAATGATAAGGAAATATTAATTTCTAGTGAGTATATAGTATATATTGTACATACAATGATGTGTCAGAGCATACTATGTTCGCTAAATCACCTTTATCTTTCACGCAACTACTCGAATAATATTTATGAACCTATATTTACTCAATTACACAAATAATAAATAATGAATAGTAATATTTTCATTATTTTTCTAGACACCAAATATATTAACGTTGAGTATTAAGTACGTACCTATGTAGATTATAGAGATAATATCACAAAGTTCCCAGAATTTGTATTTAATGTTTTCTATGTATAATTTAAGCTTAAATAAACTTAATCTCCTTCGAAATATCGTCCTTCAGCATATATAAATTATACACACTATTACTCTAACAAATTTGTAACTTCTAGAAATATCTTTGATAACCCTCTTTTGGAATGGCCCGGAGTGTAAGGTATCATAAGTTAGCTATCACATTGACTTGGATGTCTTCAATCGGTATAAAACGTTCACCTTTGGCCCCAATTAATTTAGCTAGGTTATCTAAAACAGTCAGAATAGTCACATGGTGCAAGATCTGGTGAATACGGAGATTGGGGAATTATAGGAATTTGTATTTCAGCCAAAAAGTACTTGTCGTGATGCAAAAACCAACCATAATATAGCTACCCTCCGAGACATTTCAAAAAGGGTTATCATGCAAAGTTATTTCCAGTATAGTAACAAACTCGTCGGAACGATCATTTGAAGGAGATTAAGGTTGTTTGAATTTGAATTGTATATAAAAATAAAATGCAAATTTAGTGGCATTTTTGAAACTCCGGTAAGAGCCGTGAGACATAATATAGTAATAAATAATAATACGAGTATATTAGCTTGTGTCATTTTACCAATGCATTATATATGGACTAAATAGATTTGAAAAAATCTCGTAATATCTACATATACCTACTTTAAATCCTATGCTTGAATATATTTCTTACTGAAAGGTTCCTTAGCTTTAAAATAATTAATCTGTCAATTAAAAATATCTTGCACTATTACGACTTATATTTATACTATACTGTATAAGATAAAGATTTTAAAAAGAAACATTGCTTAATACAATCACGGCTTAAAAGTTAAAATACACAATATTATTATAATAATCTCATTACATCCATTTAGCATCCCTAAAGAGGGTAGAAAACCAAATCTGTTTGATCATCAGCTTAAGAGTAGTCGAGAAGTAGGGGTTTGGGCGAGGGCCAATTTCCCTTCGGGTGGCTAGTTCTTAGAGGTTGGCATATGCGCGTTGAGGTACGGCTTGCACTAATGATGGTGTAGCGCATAATTTAATGCTCATATTGCACTTTAGAAGGTGTGCAGCGAAGAAATAACACTAACCCGATTATTGTTGTCGGGTATGATATGTAAATGTGGGTACAAGTATTGTGTAATAAATTGATTATAGTGTTAACCGTTAAAATTTAAACATCGTTTTCCACGTAAATAGTAATAGTCATGAATTATCTGTATACGAACATCAAAGTGTTGTATAAGTATAGTGACTGCAATGGTGCACTACACGCTATATTATATTAATTTTAATTTTAAAAATATATATTATGTCTGTTCAAAAAACGTCGTCGTTAAACATTTTTGAGCGGAAAAATATAATTTCCAAGTCTACAGCACATTTCCAAGCCTACAGTCTATGTAACGCATATATATTAATGTTATTGTATTTTTTATATAATATAATAATTATTATATATAAACTGTACGCCGCGAGTATATGCAGATACGTCATATAGTTAATGTTGGAGAGCGAATTTTACGCGTCAAAATATTTAACTCGACGGACTGGCCGTGCAGCACGTCGCGTTGTTTGCAACCGTTTAAAACGTATGCACGTATGCACGTAAAAATTCAAATTCCCATACACACTTATCTGGAATTCGAGAAAGCATTATATTATTATATATTATTGTTTATGACGTTCTCAAGTAAAGTATAATATACATTGTACATATAGTAGGGTATATACTATATAGCCATATAGGTATATGTATGTACACATTATAGCTGGTACGCCGGTAAAGCACATAACAACCGTGCACGTTCCGTAATTTGTCGGAGGAGAGTGTATGAAGACTGTAGGATAGGCTTTCGTTTTGGTGTCTCTGCAGACTGTATTGTCTCTCCCCACTGCGAAACTAGATGAAACGATTAAAATTTTTTCTCGCCAACACAATATGTCATGCGTATGTTCTTCTCACCTACGCCCAAAATTTTCAAATTGGTGAACCAGCGCCCACCAGCATTACAGATTGCATCATATTATGTTATACAATCGCTATTGTGTCGATGTTGATCGTACGGAAATGCGGAATAATAATAACCGTGTAATTGTTAGTTACTCGATGATCATAAAAATACACGAAATTAACACCTTCGACACCGACTAACCTCTTCCCCCCACAAAACGGCGGATACTCAACAGTCTTCTCGTCGAAATGCCCCCCCTACCTCCCCGACCACGTTTAAGTGTGGTGCTCTGAGCTAGTGGTGTGTTCTATGTGTATGTGCAACAGCGCTCGCGAAAGGATTGTTTATTGGGTTCACACACACATACACACACACACACACACTAGCTCGTGCGCGCGCGGCGGACGATGAGAAGGAAGATAAGCGACGATCAGCGGAGGGCAGAGGAGGGCGAAAACCGCGTCCAGTATATTATATACATAGGCGCGCGAGTATATATATCGTCGTACACGATACGAGGTGTCCGGGCGCAGACCATTTATTTATATATTTTTTTCCGTACGTGTCGGTTTTTTTCTCTCTTTATTTTTTTTTCTCCCATATATACTCGTGTATACCTCTGTATTACCTATATAGGTATCATAATATCACGTGCGCGAGTTTTTTTTTTTGTTCTTTAATACTATTTTTTTTTCCTTACGACGCTCTGTGTGCAGTCCCTCGGCACACGCGCGCCATACCGTCCGCGCGAACAAATAAGACTGCACACGCGAGAGAAGACGCGAGTCTGTGTGATGGGCGGGGGTGAGGCTCTCGACGCTGCCCGAACGACTTAATAACAATATTATTATTATTATTATTATTATTATTACGTTTACGATATCGAATTATCGCTTTTCCCAGCCGCCGCTGGGTGGATATTATAGACTCGAAGACGACGGTTTGTAATACGGACGCGCGATACCGGTCGTGGTGGCGGGGAGCGGCGGTGGAAATATATTATTATTATTATTATTACACTGTGTGGACCGCTCGCTCGCGCGTGTGAACATGACTTATATGCGGCCGACGGCGGAGGCGGATTAAAGCGCCTCCGGTTGTGTGGTTTTGCCGCACGCCGAATACAATAATACGCTCGTACAATACAATATATTATGTACATAGATGTAATAATGTGTAGGTACGCGCGCGTGTACACACGCATTGTTAAATATGACGATTTGTAACGGAAGGAAGGAAGTATCTCCGTACGGCAGACGGGCAGGTAGGCACTTTACGAGCGTGGCGGTGGCGCTGTAATATGGTAATAGGGGCCGGCATACGCCGCCCAGGCGGGAGCGAGTGACGGTGCGAGGCGCGTGTGTGTGTGGCATGTCGAATTTCGAGTGTTGTATCGCACCCGATCGAATTCGTCGGCCGTTTGATTTCACGACCGTGTCATCTCCGACGATAATCGATTGATCCCGGAATTATTATTTATACGAATCGATCATTCCGATTAATCAAACACGACCGTAATGTATTGTGTACAATGTATATATTATAGTATTCGTATTGTTGGCGTTATAATACGTATAGGTGGCTCGTTAATGTATTCGTACATTTTTTTACAATTTTTTTTTTTTATCAAATTTATTGCCTCGCGATTAATAAATTAAGCTGTTCAAACCGCACACTGCGTTCCGTTTGTAATCATCGTTATCCGAGTGTAATAGTGTATACATATAGTAAACAGATAAGTCTTAAAACAATATTGTATGTGTCCGTATGTACAGCCTGCTGTATAATTAATAATAATATGTACATTTCTCGTATCGCGTTGGCGCTTTATAATGGTTAATTTCGATTAAAACAACTATATTATAAAAGACGTGTACAGACGATAATTTAAAAAAACTCATGTATACATTATAATATCGTAATGTTAAAATATATTGCGTTTTTTTTCTTGTTTCCAAACTATATATTCATATACTTAATATTATGCTCTATGCGGCCATGCGGGTATATCACACTTTAGTGAACAACATAGCTTTTAAACTTTATAGCTGTGCAACACAATATTATTTAGTTGACGAACTCGAAATTGTTGGATAAAACCGTTTGTCGCATGCTATGCACATATACATAGCATGTACACATACATATCTATATAGTACATGAAGTTGCCTCTCCCTGCGTAGGCTCTTATTTATATTATTATTTTTAAGTAAGTTATGACGTTTTTGAAACTACATTTTAAAATGACCATAACTAACATAAAAACGATAATGTCCACAGAAATCTACGCGGGGCCCTAGATAATAATCTATTACCTTTAAATTGTAAATAGGTCAATTCCCTCTAGGTAATATCAAAAGTAACAGCGCCCTATTAAATCTGGTGTACGAAAATTTGCTATATCGTACGTGTGGAAGACTGAGACGACACTTGAGAATATGACGTCCTCTTAATGCAAAATAATAGCAAACAATTTTGTGAATTAATTGTAAATAATAATATCGTGTTCGAAAATTGTTATTCTCCTACAATTAGTTGATTGCTTACATTTAATCGGTGATACCGACCGCTGTATAAATAATGATCCCGATAAGGATAATATCGAAATTAATAGATGCCATGATGAAATATCATTATGTGATAATATATTAATATGTTCTTTTTATTTTTATAATTCATGAGTTTGATTAAACTTGTCCAATCACGAAGATTATAACATTATAACATCTTATGCGTATTATATATTTGTACTTTATATATAGTCTTATTCGTCACACGAACAAATTCCGAGCTCCAATGGCTATTTGTCATATGTAACTGCAATCAAGTTAAACATTTAATTTATTTATATTTTTTAACGATCACTTGTCAGCACTAATTTGAGTTCGTTTTATATTGTTAAACGCTGTATAGTCACACGAATGGTGAAAGTTCAAATTTGCAAAATGTAATCGCGATTGGCAAAAGTAAACCTTCTCTCACGGAGACGCATAAAACCTTAACCTAAAAAGGTATTAAGATCAGATAAATCTGTATCCATACGCAGTATTTTATAGCACTGGACATGCTTTGGCTGACATGCCAATGACTACAAATTATTTGTATTCTCTTTGTATTTTTAATCATCTTTGTTTGCATCCCGTGATATAGACTTACAAGTTCTTACCCTTACAATGGATCCGTTAAATTATTTATCCAAATACATTTTTAAATATCAACATTATGTTACTTAGTTCTATAAAAAAAATTATCTTAAATTTAAACCGAAATATAGGAACAATTAAAAAAAATGTCATTTCATATAAATTATAAATGCACAAATGTCTTGAGTTTTTAACTACTAGAATTTCTAATGTCTGGCTCCAAAAAATGACCAAACTAGTATAGTTTGGAAAGTTTATATTTCATGGTAGGTTATTGTTATACTCTTTTAATATTATTTCTTATGTTGGGTTGGTAACTAGGAACTTATTACTATGAGTTATCATATTATATAATACTAGCTATTAAATGTTCTTTAATGCTTGGAGTATATATAAACATATATCTATTATAATTTATAATTGTGCACCAACGCGTGTTTATAATTGAAAGTGCTCGATTAGCTTTCAGGCTAAAACATAAGGTATAATATTATTTATTCGTACACGATTATTTTAAATACCTATATGTATGACTAATACATGTTGTAGATAAACATAGACAACGATATGAAAAGTTTCCAACCATAAAAATGAATTATTGTAAAGTTTAAACGTTTAATCAAAAAAAATACAAAATACAAGTGATTTGGATTAAAACATAGTTTGACACTCGTGTACATTTTAAATGTTAACTTACACTTGTGTTACAAAAGTATCGAAGTTTCGAACATTTGACTTCTATAATATAATCTATTCGAATATTTATGTTGCCATACGCAAGTCTCTATTGAGCTAATATTAATATAATGTACAACCCTTACATAGGTAATGATGTCAATAAGTTAAAATATAACATTTTGTTACCGCGCACAACGTTTCAGCTTGTATGATGTATAGGTAGGTGGTAGGTACTTTATATTTATTATATTTTAATATAAGATATATTACGTAAAAAACGATAAAATCGGAATTTTGATTTAGTGAAATGGTATATTATTATACGTACCTATATATGTGTGATGGCCTTTATATCATGTTCAAATTTGAACACGTTCTTTGTTTGGGATAAATATATTATACGATCCTTTGTGCAAAACAAATATGTATAGGAATATGTGCGTACGCTGATGCCGTTGCCAATATACCACTGTAAAATGGAAATCTAATCCCATTTCGGGAACCTTGTGACCGTTTCGTCGATGATTTGTTGTGACTGCAGCGTATATAGTAAATAATAACAATATTTATTAAAACGCGTGGTGTATATGTTTTGCGATATGTCACGATATAACGCAATGTGTTACAATAATATAATATATGCAACAACGAAATAACGAATATAATAGGTATCAATTTTTTTTCGCGTTTCCTTCCCACTTCGTTACCGCTGCAACAGTATATATCCTTTGTTCTAGCGAGTAAAATATCGTTTTTGCAGGGCAATATGAAACGCCGGTTAAACAGCGTATACGATGATGCGGACCTATACGACATGCGATAATACTTATATTTATAAATTATAATATATATAGGTAATACTCCCGAACATATATTATTATAATATCGCAGCTCTCATCCTATCCGTTTTTGAACAACGCACGCACAAATATATGTACGTGTATATATGTGTGTGTGCGACGGAGGGTATACACGGCCCGGACCGTGCAGGGCACCGTGTCTGCAGGCTCACGCGAAATCCGATGAGATCGCCGTCGCGCCCGTAGGGGGGTCGTCGGTGGTGTAGGGGAGGGTGACGAAACACCGTGCATATACGGAGGAGGCGATGGCGCGTGGGACAACCCTTCAACCCCCCTCTCGCAGCATTCCCACGAAAAACGATTGGACGGGGAGGGGGCAAGGGGTGGCCGGCGGTCGTGGAAGTCCGCAGCATCGGGCAGATGATGAACGACGAGTCAGAAAATATTCGCTTGACTGATCATCGGGTCTCTCTCGGACACACGGTGTGACGAGGGTTTTAAATTAGTTCATCGCCGGCCGCCGAAGATCTAGAGCCGTATTATTATTATTATCATATACCGCGTGTACGCGCGGGCCGGTTTTCATTTCCTGTGCGACCCCGCACCGCCGCGACGTTTCCGCCGCCGGAAAAAGGGTTGGAAAGGCGGCACGCTGCAGCGGCAGTTGCGCGCGTACATTATATGTACCCCCGCCGCCGCCGAATCGCACCCCCCCCCACGCACAAATATATGTACGTGTATATATGTGTGTGTGCGACGGAGGGTATACACGGCCCGGACCGTGCAGGGCACCGTGTCTGCAGGCTCACGCGAAATCCGATGAGATCGCCGTCGCGCCCGTAGGGGGGTCGTCGGTGGTGTAGGGGAGGGTGACGAAACACCGTGCATATACGGAGGAGGCGATGGCGCGTGGGACAACCCTTCAACCCCCCTCTCGCAGCATTCCCACGAAAAACGATTGGACGGGGAGGGGGCAAGGGGTGGCCGGCGGTCGTGGAAGTCCGCAGCATCGGGCAGATGATGAACGACGAGTCAGAAAATATTCGCTTGACTGATCATCGGGTCTCTCTCGGACACACGGTGTGACGAGGGTTTTAAATTAGTTCATCGCCGGCCGCCGAAGATCTAGAGCCGTATTATTATTATTATCATATACCGCNCGGGGGGCTAAGAGTCACCATTTTTTTTGGCATTTGAATATATTATTATTATCTGATACGTGAAGTTCGTCGCTCGGGCCGTCCGCGGCTTTCGTATGCAAGCGTCTGCGGATTGAGTATTGACACGTTGCACAGGCCTCCGTCAAATTAAGAGGGGGGGGGAGAGTGTGAAGTCGTATACTGCAGTAGTTCTGGGTTCCGAAACGACCCCTTAAATAGCACCGTTTGTGTTTTCAACATAATGTATATTAATATTAGTGATTTGGATCACATAAACCTATATGCAATCATCACCTATATACAACTTTATATATTATTTATAGTATATTTATAATCATCTATACACATATCTATATTATTATTACAATATTATATTGATGCTGTATAGTCCGGCCAAGTCCGCACTTGCGCGATGGCGTTGGTTATACCTGCTACTTGCTTCCCTCTAAAAATGCTCTGACCGGCCGCTTACCCAAAATATCTTGCAGGAAATAATATTTATTATATCGTCGTCAAACTATTTAAATTGTTGTAAACGTCAGTCGAGTCATGCAGGAAGTCTTCCGTCGAGAATAGTTTTTCAAAAACCTTTCAAGAGAACTTCTGTACATGATGACGTCTCGAAGTTTTATATTATATAGGTTTTGTAAGCTTTTGAGAAGCGTTGTGGTGTGTATTACATTATTTATAATGATTAGTTTATATATACATATATTTAGACTAGATATGGCATTAAATCAACATGTATTTCCAAAATTATGACCTATGGGTATTGGATGTATATACATTATACATAATACTGTAGAGACTTGAATGCAAAAACAGTAGTTGTGTTATATTATTATACCAATAACATTAATATTATTATAGTTAGATTATGTTGATAATAATAATATGGAATCGTTGCACACATAGATTTCAGTCTCATTTGAACGCGCCGATGAGTTAATTAACTGATAAAACTAAGATATACACCATACAAATTATTATAGTTAATAGCCTATTGAATGGCAGTTAATATAATATAATGGACCAGCAATGATCATTGATATTTTTTTTAATGTCCCTCCTCCCCCCCTTATCGATCGACGATATTAGCATATATTTTATAATCGTATCGTATAACTTCACGTTGCGCCGTAATAGCGATTTCGAGGAATCTTATAAAGAACATCTTGATAGCAATAATCAAAGAATAATTAATACGATTTATAAACGTTGATACGATTATAAGTATACTCAGTCATGATCAATGATCACGGACATTACAATAAATGCCATAACTGTTGTTGGCCAAATTTTTGTTGAATACAATCACGCGCACCTACATTACAATAATTACCTATCATATTTCAATACCTTTGTTTATACTCGACATGCTTCTAATTACGGATATATATTATATATATTATAATATAGTATAATATTGTATAATATATTTATTATGTTATATTTATAAACGAATCGAATATTTCTATACATAGGTACCTATTTCATAATTATTGTATATAATTGTATATTATACACTTGTATGATCATTTTTGCGTTCCAAAATTAATCTTTGTATATTACTATATATTAAATACTTTTGTAAACATTAATCGTAAATCTATCTTATAAAATCGTGCTATCTACTATCATTTATAATGACTTTAAAACCCTTTTTTTTCAAGTTTCAGTTGACTGTATGTACGAATTACGAAAGTTCAAGTACGACTGTAAATCGCGTATATAATACAACACTGATCGATAAGATATTATAATATAGACATTGCTGCAGTATACCGCTTGTATATAGCTAGGGAATAATCGCTAGCAAGTCGAAACCGGGCGGGAATTTGCTCGCACCTTGGAGCAAAAAAATTATATTATTATTATCTAACCGCAAGTACCAATAAAAATGCTTTGCATATATACATTATATATATGTACACTGCGACTGTGAATATTGTACCCACGCGAATTCGCATTCACACAACAATATAATAGCACACGGAATTATATGTGTGTTTATCTAGATCAGTGCGATACATACTGGCGAGAAACGCGACACTATAATATTGAAATACCGTGAATCATACTTTATACGATCATTTCGATATGTAGGAGTTGATAGGCGCGGGGACGTTTGTAATATAAACGTTATAATATATATTATATATAGGCGTATTGGTATATGGCATACACCACCGCGTAGAGAACGCTGCACTTTTAATTTATAAATGTTCTAACAATATATTATTATAAAATATATATTATAACGCATTCACTGAAACAATCAGCACTCGCGATCACGTGTCAATATTAGAGTGTATATATGCGAGCGCGGTATATTATATGGTTCGCAACCAACATTTTACGGTGATAAATGTTTTTTCACATTTCAACTGTACCTATATAATATAATTTATTAATTTTTGTTCGGCATGGCACATTGGTTTTTATACACATACGTGCGGTTTATGTGGTTTATGGATTCCCGTGTTAATATACATATAACTATCGTGTATGTATATATATATATATATATATATATATATATATATATAAATATAGAGGTACGCGCTGCCGACCGATTTATAATATATCTCGCGGTATTGTTTGGATAAAAATATTTGAAATCAAATATTCCGTGAACAGTCGTATGTAGATAAAACAATAATATTGGTATTGTCGCGATAGTAATAACATTATACAAACGCGTTTGTGCAGAATTTATTTGAAAGTGATATGCGTGTACTAAATCAATTCATCATAATAATATTACCCTGAAGCGATATCATCAAAAACAACGCTTGTTTACAGTGCTTAGAGTCCAAAATCCTAGATACCACAAAACACGTATATAATAATCCAGTAGCCAGTACACCGACCCACCCAACTGTCAAAAAAAATTTTTTTGAAATGTATTGACACGTCGACAAATATTATATTTATTAACTTTAATAATATGCATATACTGCACAGGAAGAACCCTCGCATTATTTGGGATTGTTTTGTGGGGAATGTCATAGTTACTTACCCCTAAGCGTGCAATCCAATGTTTTTTCTCTTGGCTCTTCGTGATCTCATTTTTTCAATCTATTTACCTAGTTTTGAATTCTGATCCGAAACAGAGGGGTGCTTTTACAAAAGTGTTGACAAATTTTGAAATTAAACTCGCTTAAAGTCAGAGGACGAGACTTGCACACATCCTCCTCGGTGCTCGAGTGCCCTTAATATTTATTACGTGTTTAGTTTACCTATACAATAATGACTCGCGATTATTGTGCCTATTACCTACGACAATAATTTACAGGGGTACGTTCAGCAGTACCTACCTATAAATTAGTAAAGTTTTGCGATGATTCTTTGTCGGCGAATGGGTGCATACCTAATATACGTATGGCGGATTTGATATTAATTTTTTGTCTTATACACATATTAAACGATCGTTCTATGTACGGCAGTACATCGACGTGTGTCTATAACCGCATGTATATAATACAGACACACACACACACACACTCATTTACACACATATATACAATAATTCCCGCTTATATACTTGATAAATAGTATATATATAAGCCATAATATAATACATATTATATATATTATAATATGTTATCTCTGAGCGAAATCTCTCTTGTGCACATTACACAGTGTACGGATGCTCATACATATACACATAGGCAGTGGTCGCGGCGGTGGCGGCCACCGACAATCGCGGGCCGGACGGCGTTTAGCGCGCGCGCGTCAAAGATCGCGGCTGTCTCGGTGACCGGGGGATCGCGGTCGGTCGCGCGCGCGTAACGTCCCAGCCGTCTTATCAGAGCCGCCGCCGCGGGACGAGCGGCGGACAATTTATATTCGCGCGCCGATCCGCCGTCGCTGATAGCTATATAAAACGCGTATATTATTATTTATATAAAACCGGTGGAAAATCGCACAAATGTGCGGCGGTGGCGGCGGTCGTTTTACTATGTACTAATTTGATGTTAAACCTCGAGCGCGCGCGCGCGCGCTACTCACTTAACCCTTTCCGCCGCAGCGACGATTGTGGCCTGTCGTCGGCGACGTTATATAAATATATACACGCGTGTGTGTATGAATAAGAGTGCGCGCGCCGCTGCCGTCGACAAATAATAATAGCGCGATGGCGGCTCACCGGACAAGACGAGCGCGTCTTTTCCATTATTATCTGACGGCGGCAGCAGTGGCGGCGGCGGCGACGACGACGACGACAATGTGTGCTGCTGCTGCTGTGACGATCAGCGTATTATCATTATTATTATTATTATTATTATTATTATTATTATTATTATTATTATTATTATTATATTTTATATGCCTCGCATTGTCCGGGGCTCACATGAAACGAGTCGCCGCCGATGCAGCCCCCTCCCACTTCACCACCTGTCGGACGTCCGGTTTCTGAGACCGCACATTTTCCGCGGTATAATATCATTAATGTATCTATATAGATTATAGGTATATAATATTTTTATAATTTAACGGAGACCACGCGTATTTTTCTGATTAAAATTCGTCAATTGCGGATTCGGTTTGAGCCCCCTGCAGCAGTGCACACAGGATTGCGCTTTTCAGGTTGTGCTAATAATTATTATTTATTCGAAGTCAAATCCGTATGGATTAAGTACAATACACAATAAGTATAGGCAACGCCTATACAATTATTTATTGCTCATAATTTTAATTCGGATTTGACTTGCTCTAATATTATTATATAGTAGCGCACAATGACTGGAGACGAGTGGATCCTTATTTCCCAACTCACGTCACTGGTGAGTCGAATCCAAATTATATTGACGAGCGATACCTAAATGATTCGGGATTCCGTTGAATATCAGTCATAGTGATATTTAAATCTACGATACTATAGTGGTTCTATGTTATATTATACAATTATTTTGGAGAGGATCTTTTTTTTAAATTCATTTGTCTGGCTAATTAAATTTTTTTGGGAGGGGGTGGCCATTGAACCCTCCATCCCATCAGTGTTCGACGCTGTGGATACATATAATATGTCTATGAATAAATCAATATTATCACTAGTAATTTACCTATATTACTGGACGATTTCGAGTTACGGATTGGGGGGTAAAAACGGTTACTCGAAATATCCTTTCAAACAGCGGTTTCGACTCCCTGGTGTGCGGGGAATCAACGACCGTTTATCACTCACCGATCGCGGGATTCATTCGTTGTCTGTAGAGCGTTCTTATATATTCGACAATCTAAATATATGTATTTATCGTTGAATCGTTTCATATTTTCAAGACGATCTTAATCAAACGATTATTGCAGGTGGTCTAAACAATATGTGCGTTGTGTATCACGCGAAACATGGGTAGGTAATATTATTATAATAATATGTATTGTATGCAGTGGCGTTTAGGGTAGCGTCAAATGTTGCTCAGGCAACACCTTAAATATGGCTCGGTGGGTATTGATAGCAGAAAAATAGGACATTTTATGGGTCAGTATAACAATATAATATGATGTGTCACCTAAAACTTTTTGAGCACCACTAATTTTTTTTTATGATACATAAATTGTATTTAGGTATACGAATTTAGATGTGTTTTAGTAGTTATATAATTAATATCACATAAATATCCGTATGTACAGTGTACCCCGAGATAAGATAACCTATTTATTATAATAGTGTGAAGTGCCTCATCGGGAAATGTCGTTGGTCCAAACTCCAAACCGATGTGAAAAAAATATCACACCACGGTATAATGAACCTTCAAATTATAACCACTCCGAGGTTTGGGCGAAAGATTAATGATAATAATAATAATTTCTCGCGCATATAACGATGAGAGTTTCCTCGAGATCGCGTTGTATGTGTGACTATATCGCAAATAGCTCTCTCGGCGCGTAGGAAATATGTTCGCGCGATTCGTAACTATATATATTACTACATGCGTTCGTAGAATGTTCGGCTTATGTCACGTAAATATCGCGATATAATATTATTATATATTATATTGGAATACGACGCAGACATAATACATGTACCCAGTAATCGAATAATATAATATAATTGTCACCACAGACAATACTCACTGCAGCTTGGTGTAACACTACGAGCAATGCTTATATACAGACGGTTATTGGTATGGTGGCTTGCCACTCGGCCGCTGTGCACATGACGTTGTAACGACAGTTTAACGCAAACAAGGCACATCGTCATTATGATAATAATATTATATGCGTCCGGGAAACGTCTCGATCGCTTTTCGTCGTATGCGATAAAGCACTTGATTACTTTTTGAATTTTAGATGGTGGCTATCGGTAGTATAGTATAACAGATAGTAAATCTGTTGTACGTCATAGAGGCAATGACGTAAATTCATCAGATAAATTCAGACAATGTCAACAATTACTATAGGCATTGGAGACTAGAGATATTTTATACGAAATAATGATATTCCAAGATAATTTACGTCGTTGACATTTGACTATTATAAATAAGAGGATGACAGCAGCGCACTATTTGCTTTCTCTCTCCGCGCGGAACGTAATAGCAAATTGGAGTTCAGCAAAACCAACCTTGTGTTGTTAAAATTAGTATTATAGAGTGAATTGACCTATAATCAAACTTAAAGTTTAAAAAAATAATATAATCCGTGTTCTCGCGTAGCCTTTTTTTGTGATATTTCAATATTTTAAAGTAAGATAATACACACACACACACACACAAATATATAATCCGTGTTCTCGCGTAGCCTTTTTTTGTGATATTTCAATATTTTAAAGTAAGATAATTTGAGCATTTTTAAATTGTTACATTTTACATACTTGCAGTAACTCGCGTGTACAAATTGAAATATCGTAAAAAATCCAACGCAAGGACACAGATAATGTCGTTAAATTTATGTTTGATAATAGGTCAATTCACTCTAATACTAAAGCTATAACAACACATGATTGGTTCTGCCGAACGTAGGTACATATTTTGCCATGTCGTGCGTGGGTCAAAGAGAGAAAACAAAATATAGTGCACTGACTTTGGCTTAATAAATTAGGCAGTTTTCTAAATGTATATATTGACTAGGCACTGTCGGTATTTCCTGATCGTGTATTACAAATATGTCACGATAACGAAAATGATCGCCAAGTCCGTCGTCATATCTAAATTTTTATTTTATTTTGTATACTTATATGCCATATTGGTTTAGATTATATGAAGTTATCACCGCTTGGATTTTCCGTTGACAGTGCAGTTTTGACTGAGATTGTATGCGCACAATAATTTAATATAGGTAGTTATAATAGTTTTAACTTCTTAAGTTTAATGGATCTAGGAAGAAAAACGCATCATTACATCTCATAATATTTATATTTTATAAATAATTTGTATATTATGATAACATTATTAATCCTATAGGTAGATATTGTAGTAAAATATACATTATATACTGAAATTTGAAGTGTCAAAATATTTATATTTTCATTTAAATTAGAAAACAACCGTGCACCATATAATTTTGATTTCATATATTATTTTTGTAAAGACTAATATAGGTGAAAATTATTAATGAACTATCGTTGTGAGTGTTATGACGTTATTAACTTGGCAAAATAGTCATTGTGATTGTTATGACCAGATTATGTAGTGATTCACTAAAACGACAAAATATCAACATATTGCCGCCAACATGAATATAGGTATAGGCGAAGTATTTCTGCATAATATTATATATAAACGTGTTTTCGTAAAGGTCTTGTCTGTGGTTTTTTTTTGCATTTCGGTGTACCTTCTAGCTGTTGTAGGAACATGTCATTCTTTGAGCACAGGCTATAATATAATGTCTTCCGCCGAATTCGGCTAAATATACTCCCGCCCATACGAAAATCTCTGCCGCAGGTGTGTGGGTTTTCATCGTATATTATAATATATGATGTGATATGTACACAGTACACGCGCTTGGCTATTTTATAATATTGCAGTACACGACTCGTCGAGTCGATAAAATTCGAGCAAAACTGTTTTTTACGAGGCGGACGAGGGACGCGCGAGGTATCGGTCGTGTTTTCCACGCACAGACACACACACATAATATTATGCTTACAAGCAACCTGAAGCACCGATCCCGTTTTGCAACACACACTCGCGCTCGAGCACACACGTAGTTACGTGTATATAATATTGTATACAAAGTAAATACAAGTACACGCAATATACTTACACCTATATAGTGTATATATGTATATAAAGACGCACACACACTCACGGACCCACCGGCGGCGGCGTTGACATTTTCGAACCGTTCGCGTCGATTGCAATCTAAAACATATCCGTTTTGTTATTCCTGTCTCCGAGTACAACACGCTGCACGATGAACACACACACACACACACACACACACACAAATACACCGAAGACGAATCGTAAATCCTTTGGACGGGGCGCGCAGTTAATATTGGGTGGTGTCCCGTCATCGGCCAATTGGATTTCCATTATTATCTCGTCGGTATGTGCGCGTTTCGTGTATATAGGTACGTGTAATGATAATATAATATAATATATATATATATGTGTGTGTATGTGTGTGTGTGTGTTTATATGGGTACACAGCAATCGCCGCAGTGTAATACTTATAAACGCGCACGCACCGAGAGTCCGAAGAAACTCTATCCGTCTCTCGAATCCCGCTCGTTTGTATAAACCATATATATATAATATATATATATATATGCATTATATATATATATGTGTGTGAGTATAAAGTAGTTGTGTGTGTGAGATACGCCGATAGTTTTTTTCCCCGTCCACACTTCCCCTCATTCGCGCCGCGGGAAATATGAGCGGGAAAAAAACTCAAAAGATTTCCATCTTTGCGACCTATACCGGATTCAGTTGTTTTCGAAAAGCGTGTAAAATCTGCACTCTGCTGCAGTATTATAGGTGCACGTGTGTACAATATAATATATACGTCTCGCAGTGCACTCGACGTATTATTATTATTATTATTATTATTATTATTATTATATTGTAGGTATTTATTATTGATTTTCCCGTATTATGCACGAGCGAGCGTAGATTCGTATTTTGTGTATACAGATGAGTGATTTATCTTCGAGTGATGCGGCTGTCTCCAGCTATATTTTATGCTTCCATAATATATAGGTATCTATTGATTCAATCGAACGATTTTGTGAGTTTTTAGTATACTCTGATCACATTATATTTTCACACATACTAATAAGAAGTTTTTCATTTAATTTGACGAGCGCAATGTAGTTGTAGACATTACTTTTTTCAAACGAAATAAACCACCCTATCTGTTAAACGTAAATATTGTTGTAAGTGGTGGCTGAGTTATTTAAAACCATGTACGAAATTCATAGCCCCATATTTTCTAAACTTATTATTATGATGGACAATAGTAAACTTTCTTGGTTCATATAAAGTTTAATAATGTATGAACTACATAGGTTATATAGTTGTTCAAATTTCGATTTATACAGAATTTGCATATTTTCATCAATTTTTTTTTGAAACCACCTCATTAATGCGTATTGTTATAAAAGGCGGTTATCGTTTGGGAAAAATAATTTTTTCTGCAGCGGAAGACATGATAGGACAGTCCTCATTAAATGGCATAACAAATTCCACGCTTGAAATTTACCTATAACTTTATCTGACTGACAACTGACGACTGTTATAGTATATATAGATCAGAAGGTATCTACCATATGAATTCATGTTAAAATAACAATATTAACAATACCGATAATATATAATATTATAGATATTAGACTGAATATACTGATGACGTATAACGAAATCATTTTACATATTTTAGTCTTTCGGGAACTAAACATTTTTTTAATTTTATGTATGTGCGATAGTAGTACGTAGGTATATGGTAGTATATACTATATATTATATAGTAATAAATAAAATATATATTCTTATAATTTTTTTAAAAATTTCCCGTTGTTACATAATATTTATCTGTCCACAATGTCCGCACAGTTGAAGTCTATATAAGAGAATAGTGTGCTGTGATAATATAACACATTAATTCTGTATAGTTAATTCATTTTCTATATATATATGTATAATGTACACGCATGTGTATACAACACCAGTCACTCAATGATAATCAGATAAATAAACGGTAAAACTTGAAATTTACATTAAATTGACACATTTCGAGCGGCTTTTATCTACGTTTGAAGTATTTTATTTCTCGTTAGTCGTTACAATAAATCGCCTATTTATTTCACATTCGTAAAATATGCAAAAACAATAGATCATTATGTACCTGCCTATAGTTCCCTTTCGACATTATACACTATACGCATTACACATTAATATTTCATCTGACCTATGGACAAATATATATTATATTAAAGTGAAATTTCTTTTTAGAGAAATCCGTTGGTGGTTTCCGTTAGGATCTGCTGGCGTACAGACTTGAGTAAAAAAAAAAATTAAATAAACCTAACGTGTACAAAACGATCTTTATCGAACAACTTGTTTAACGCATTCGTCGAGGTCGCATGCTATTTCACGTGTATGGGAAATGTGGTAGATGGGGCTCGTTGATTTCGACAATCGATACATGTTCAGCTATATATATATTAGTTCGTGTGTGTGTGTGTGTGTGTGTGTGTGTGTGTGTATGTTTATTTCAAGTGTGAGACTATATCGAATAATATTTAAATGTTATTAAAACATTCGACCAGATCTCTTCATTAAATCGTAAATTCGAAAATAACACCAAATCACATTTACACATCGCGTATTATTATAATGAAAACACGGAACGGTCCAAGGTAAGTATATAGTGATATAATTGTACGTTGAATATATTATTATTATTATCGTGCCCGCTTGTACATTTGATATATATATATAATATATAATACGAACGCTCGCAGGTTATTGATGTATCTGCTGTGCGTTAACGGTTTGTTTGTTTTGTTTTGTTTTGTTGTTTTTTTTTTTTTTTATTTAACTCGAAATAATTAAAAACGACTGTAGGAAAAAAATTTGGTAGTAGGTACATATAATAATATCATATTATATATAGGTAATACCGTGCCCATGGATACAATCGCGGCGAACATTGAAAATTGGATGCTCCGTGTCACGCAATTTCGCCCGGTAAGGCGTCGGGTGATAAAAATCGGGGCGAAAAGGTGTTATTTCGTACAGGTCGTTTTATCGAAAATACCGTACACGTTGTACACCTCGTAAATCTTATTACAGCCAGGGATACATCATTAAAAAGTAGGCAGGTCTAGTGCATTGATAAAAATTGAAATGAAAATATAATATACCTATTATATTATACCTACGCTTTATATATCTGTTGCCGGTTGAACATAATATAAGGTGGGATAAAGAAAAAATTGTATTGGTTTTATTTTTATTACGATTGAATAACTTTAATTCTATACCAAACGTGTCCATAATATAATAATAATAGCTATAAATTATATTTATTATTTATATTATACAAAAATATATTAATAATTATTATTATCATTAAATTGTTTAGTAAATTTATAGTTTGTACTTATTATACATTTAATTTTTTTACAAGCAGTGCCTAACTAATACTCGCGTATACCTATAATATGTGGGGGTACACGGGTTAAATATGAATAGTATAATTTTTAATTGTTATTACTTATTAGTTATTACTCACCTGTATTGAAAAGTATACGACTAGATATAACAGGTTTTTCATACCATTACTTTTAAATTTATTTTTGTCGATTTTCTTCATTGTCGTAAAATGTATAATCGTATTAACGAACAGAATTCGGTCATACGAAAATTATATAAATTATTATATAGTATCATATTTCAAATTTCAAATTTCTCAGTACACATTTTCGTTAATACTCCGGCTACTATATACATCATTCTTAAGACAATAAAAATAATATTTCCTTTGCATAAAATATTTGTATGTATCTAAGCACTAAATATATATTATTTAGAGTATACGGTACTTACCTCGTACAGTCGTACCTACATGATTTTATTATTATTATATCCGTATTTGGATTTAAAATTAGTTCGCAACTATGAAAAAATGTTTTTTTTTTGATTCGAATGTGGAACTTTGTAAGAATTATGCTAATTCACGTTTATAATGTTTATATATTTTTATTTCATACACAGATTCACCCGGACGTTCGTCGTGATCATTAATAACCGATGATTCCTTTATAACGTAAATCTGTGTCGTGTCGTGTCGTGCCGTGTCGTGTGCCGTATATTTAATATTTATAAGTTATAAGTAAGTTATAGGCCACTAAATATTGGTAAAATGTAATCTACGATTTACAGGTTCAATATATTCAGCTCTACTCGACACGGTGTAGTGAGAATCCGACTTAGGACAATCATTTTTTTCGAAAACTATGTACATATTAGTAAAATCAGAGATTAGGAGTGCTAACTTATATAAGTTATAACTAATTAACTATCACTACTTGTTGGAAATTAAATTATTATAGATCGAGACTAGGAAATATATTCTGCTCATAAAATATATGACATTGAAATGTATGTTGTCATTCAAATAATATGTAGTTTTGTAATTACTTTAAAAAATGTATTACATTTATGATTAAGACTAATTTAATCAATCATTTGTAACTACTACACTAATATTAATGCATTTTAAGATAACTTAATGTAAACCTTGTAAAATCGTTGCAGCCAATAGCCTTAGATGCCGAGGATTAAAAAAAAAAAAATTAAAAACTTTTATACTTTTCGATGCAATGAGTATTTAAGAATTACCCGATATACCTAATTGTTTTAATTCTATTATGACGTGTACCTACTAGTATCGACAAATTGAAATTTACGAAAACACTTGTCGTGATAATGGCGTTTGTATTCGATTATTATTTTACGCTGAATTTATATAGGTATGCAAGATTACTGCTCATGATGACAGACAGTATTTTAATCCGTTTTTAAACATTTTTTTTTAACACACCAGCTATACTCGTAATTATGACAAGATAACAATATTTTGTGTCTATAGAATACACATAAGTGTGTACTGCAGGGTTTATGAAATTGGTGACGAAATCTGGTATCTAAAAATAAACGAGAGGGGGTAAATTGTCGTTATTTTATTTATTTATTTTACATAATGCTTAATCAACATCGGAGGACGTTATTTAAAAGCGTGTACCACTCGTAAAGTTATGAGTTCAAAAATAGAAAGGTGACTATTGCAAATAAAAATAGGTATATAGATAATTAAGATTCGTTGATTGGCATTATAGTCATGAGAAAAAAATAAATAATTCGTATAATAAATATTAAATTGTACATTTGGTCGATTACGGGCTGGAATAAATGTCTGAATATAATTGCTAAAATACACGGGTACATAGAAAACATAAAAATCAATATATTATATGAAATGATTTTAATCGATATTGATTACCGATGTCGAAAGAGAGAATCTTAAAACGTTTTCAGTAACAGTTTAGTCGTAATATGGATCCAATTAAATGAGATAATATATTGTGTACAGATAAAAAACCATATCATTAAGATAATAAGGTGGAACACATTTGTTTCTCGTTATTCATTATTTATTACGTAGGTACTTGTGTAGCGTCTCATAATCCTAAATTGTTTTTAAATTCAAATCATTAAAATTATACATATATTGTACTTATTACGGTCTAAGATCAATTTTTAATATTATTTCCACCATACCGTCTACACGAGTCTATACCTAAATTAATATGTCTTATCGATGTGAATAAGTGTATATGCGTATCAATTAATGGGATGCGGATGCACCTCATTATAATTACTTCTCCAAACTTGCTTGGATTTTGTATCATCAAAAAATAGATAACATAAATATTAATTGTTGATAATATTAATTATTAATAACTTCATCATTTATGGATTGTTTATAGTGCGTAATCTTCAAACGGTATATCGCGTTATTCAAAAATAAAGTATACAATGTAGGTTAGACAGTGCCCTTGAAAACTAAATTTAAAAATATTTCGATAGTACACGATAAAATGAAGACAATATTTGAATTATTGTTCGTGCAAATCGTGTATTGATCAGAAAATATGTGGAATACTCTATCCACCCAAATTCAAAAATTGGATACGGTGTTAGAAATGTAAGCAGATAGTTAGGTTAGGTTAACTATAGGTGTTTGTTGCTTGTCTGTTCCAAGGATTAAATTATTTTGACATTTTGAATCGTGATGGGTTTTTAAATAATGTGTCTGGTCTTATAATAATTAACAATGTGGTTTGTTATACATTATATTATTATATTCGCGTGTATCTATGTTTATTTATTATTACTTTTTTTCTATCTGGGAAGGAAAACGTCCTAATGACTTCCACTCTCTACCAAACACGTTCGATCGATCCGCACCAGCTACTATATACAGCCCTCTATTATTTTTCTCTTTCATTTTTTTCCCGTTTACTTATCGTGTGCCGTTCGTTATCAGATGCATTGATGGCGCACGCGAATTTATTAGACCATTAAAAGGGACTTTTATTGCAAATATGAAATGCATCGAAAGTTCCGTTCGTTAATGTTTGGAATAATAATAATAATAATTATTATTATTTTGTTTCGATCGATAATAATTGGACAGGGCGATATATTATAATGTATGTTTTTAAATCGGTCGTATCAGTGCTGCTGCGAGCAAAATTGTATTATGCACATTATGATTTATTCTTACCCGATGTCCTGATATACGTGTGAGGTCACTATTAAATGTACATAAACCGGTTGGTGGGTTCAAATTTAAGTACCACTCGATTAAATTTCCGACGGTATTTAGATTAATGGAAGTTTTACCAATGTACTTTTATCAAAGTTTATTATTTATTTATATTGTGACTTCAAAAAGTCTCAAAAAGTACTCGTTTTTATTTTTTGATTTTATTCTTACAGATTATTTTAGTAAGATTAATAGCATTTTATATCTGTTCGACCAAAACTGTTATAATACCTATAATAATTTTTCAATATGCCAATTGCAGCATAATAATATATAGATATATCATCTGCAGTTCTCTATGTCTAGTCATTCTTTATTTATTTCTAGACATTCGTATAATGTCATTCCCAATTTCCCACGCGTTTAATAAAATATAATTGGTATTGTACTTCTATCATTCTACTCAAGTATCTTCAGACTAAATGAAAAATATCTACATAGATAAGTATACTACAACATTTGTACGCTTAGATTTTTATCATTATTTCACTTCCGACGCACATCCGGTCGTTCGACCGGAAACATTACTCTTCCCCAACGAAACGTATATATTTTTTTATCAGTTACAAAAAAAAAGCGTAATATCTTTTTCCTCCCGACAGATAACTTTCTGAATCGTTATTATTATCTACCCTTTGATAAATTATCCATTATCAGTTTTTTTTTTTTATCAACTCAGATAAGATTTCCCGTTGAATGTTCAGAATATTATCCACCGACCACATATTTTATGGAATTACCACCACCCGATGATTTCATCTCTACCGAATCCGGCCAGAGCGAGATAAGTTTATTGCGGTCGAGAGAGTTGAGCTGGCTGTTGTGTGAGTCGGAAAACTTTTCCGAGAAAACAATCCATTAATTTTCACACCGTATCATCGTCAAGTGGCGTGTATACATACCGATTAGACATTTTACTATTTAAATGGGTACGAATGATATACCTATGTACTTATTATAATATCACGTACATTATGGTGGCCGTCTGCAGCATGGTTTCCGTCCCAAAATTATCTAATGAACTCTATGATCTAATTACATAATATTATATACACAAATGTATTTAGTCGAAAATTACCCTCAGCATAGTTAGCCTTAACCTTCACGTCCCTAGAATGTAACAAATTGTGTAGCTATGTATGTGTTTTTCGTATTTTTTTCTTACTCTTGAATCTGTGAAAAATGTTTATCTCATACTGCAGACTGGAACAGTAGGTATTCGTGTAAATGTTGTCGTTGCATGACCGGCGTAATTGACTTCGTCTTCACTCTCGGAAAACAGCAGTTAAGCGTTTGACCTAAATCACATAAGAAAACAGCACACGTAATATTATTAAACTTTTTTTATTCGTTCATAAAAAAAATTAAAACTATACATTTTATTTTCAAGTATTTATATTATCAATGAACACGTTTTATATTATATAAATGACGAACATATACGTTTTTATGTTGTTCGAAAATCCGGCCGATTAAAAAGTCGTTATGTTTAATAGAGTATTGATAGTCGTGTCTGACAAAAAAGTCATAAAAAATAAATAAGATAAAAAAATAATTATCGAAACGAGCAAAATTTTAAACCCGCAATACATATCGTACAATATATTCTTCATCTATCAAACATATTCAGATAATACTATTTCATTATGTTATAAATGAAGCTTATTATAATATTGTAATTTACATATTGCAATTATTGTGTCATTACTTATTATACTATTTAGTATTCGCATCGTAAATATTGTATAATCAGTTGAATTCTTATTCTTCGCCGACTTAACAGTCGTTCATTTTTTTGCATAAGTTATAATTTTAAAACAACGTATCGATCGTCGTTTTAACTCCAGACAAAGGAAATGTAGAATATACTTAGAGAATACATACAATTTTGCTATGTTACGCACTTGTAAGACGGAGACAACAAATGCCTATGTAGCGTCCTCATAAGAACTGTCGTTTTAGACGTTTTAGCGAAACAAGATGAAAAAAAAGTTACATTGATACCTCCCAACTATTGCAATTATTATATTTGTACCATGTACTTACCTATAGGTACATTGTAAAGTCTTATTTGTAATTCTGATGTGAATCCATGGGGCTAGGTAAATTGAGTCCGAAATACCATTTTTGTGGTAAACCGAGTCCCGGGTCTGAAAAGGGTATAGGTGAACCAAGTCCCGAATTAGTTTCCAAAAAGCATATTTTCCTTCCCACTTTTACAGAGAAATTTATGTCCGTCATTCCGTCAACTATTAAAATTGTCTTGTTTCGTTCATTTGTCCATTAAATCCATTGTTTTAAACCACACTGTCTTTCGCAATAAATAATTTTAAGAACTGTAATTTTGAAGTTGAACATTTGAACTACAACCGGTGACAAATTGTCATAGTCATCGGTATAATTGACGTATTATTTGACGATATGTTTTTTTGATAATCGATAAATGGATAATATAGTATGATAATTTTAGTGCTCATAAGGTCTTTCCAAACACTATCGACAAATCGGTAATCGATAATCACTAATTGGTGACTATATAGTTACTATACAGTACTCGTTGAATGTATAGAGACTTTATACTTTTAAGTTATCTTCGTTATTTATAAATTATTTGTTCGAAAAATATTATTACTCCGGACTCAATTTACCTAGCCCTAATATCCACCCAATTATTTGGGACTCAGTTTACCACTCCCGGAATCCATCGATCGTTATACACCAGCTATTGTCAGACGCAACCTGACCTTTATATATCAAAGTAATATTATAATACGCAAATATCGAAACGAGCGTCCGAGTTTTAGAGAAAAATCTTCCTAGTTTTCCCCAAAACCGAAGACCGAATACGAACCGGAATCATATAGTAATAATATTATATTATAATATATCACAATGTAGTAAGGGCCACGGCGGACGGGGCAATCGCTCGCCTCGAATGTACAACAATACGCAAACACACGCGCGCGCGTGCGTATAATACATATAAAGAATATTATAATATTATGATATTATTATTATTATTATTATCATTATAGTCGTGAATCGTGACCCACTGGTCACTGCAGCAGCGCCGGCCGAATCGCACGCGGTCTGCTCGCCGTCACGTCCCGTCCCGGTGCGTTCGCGTATATTATATTCGCCGTTTACCGGTTCGGGACCGAGCGCGGTAACAACAAGTACCTATGGGTAGTGTATTATGTTACCATCGTGTAGGTATATGGTATAGTAATAATATAATATGGTATCGCTCACGTCCGGGCGCGATCGGACAGAGTGTAAAAATGTTATTTTTGTTTTATAATATTATAATGGCTCTTGTTTGTTTCCTGCGCAGCATTTCTGCGGTGTATATAATATAATATCATATATAGTTGCCATGTAGGTACAACCTCTATACGTCCAAATATTGGTCATATTATATTATGTATATTACGATATTGTGTTTTTTACTTTACCCATTATGCATTATAATATGTGTGTGGCGTTTCGATCGCTGCACTATAATAATATAATAATATATTATTATTGCATCATATCGTCACTGCGCGTTGTTGAAATGTCACCGAAAACACGCCGTAAACAATAAAGACATAATACAGTCGTGTGCATTATAATATTATATTTATGTACAGGAGGTAAGTAGATATATATATCTAATACGTAGTGGTACGAACCGAAAGCACAGTGACTGTGGCCGGAAATCCAATCGTGATGATGTATAAAATCACGTATACTGTATGTCGGTATACATAAGTATACTATTTAAATCCGCGTGTCACTTGGACGATTTACACCTTTGTAAACCTTTAAAACGACATCGTTTCTTTCTTTCTTTCTTTCGTTCTTTCCCTCGAACGTCTGATTGAAAATATGTATGTCACGGCGTATCAAATTGTCATTACTCATTATATTATTATTTATAGGTATTATAAATATATTGTGTATAGCAATAATTTAATGACCCCGCGAGTGGTGAAATAACTTATTCTCGTGTTTGTATAATATTATATTTTATTGATGCCAATCTATATTGTACTATTATGTATTTATGTGCTGTGAAAAACGTATCGGTATAGGTTTTAAACACCTAATACGTATATTATTATTAATAATCGTGTGGCGTTTCTTCATTTCAAAATCATCTCTGTCTGCTGTCTGAATTTTTGCACACTATTGTGACTATTATTGTGTGTTTATAAACACAATATATTATACACACTATATTATGCAATTATGCGAATATGTGATACATAGTGTTTCTTTGTTGTTGTGTGTAGTTAGTTAATACTAACGTTGCTAAAACTATGCATACGCACATTATAATATTATAAGTGGATCATTTATAATTTTCCTCGGAATTCTGAGTATTTTTTAATTTTATTTGCACTTATAATCATATTTATATTTGATACGTCTGTTCATAATGGACTGTTAAATAAACAATTTTATTTAAATCACTTACGACGTATCTACATAATTACGCTGAAATAGAAATACATGTATTATTATGTTTCATTGATTTACCTAAATAATTATTGTTTGCTATAAAGTGCATCACTACGTATGCACTATAAGAGTTACGTTAATGTCCCGTGATTTTAATTTTAAAAAAAAATATGAATTACAACGTGGGTCTAAACTACTGAATCGATGAATTATACTAATTCTTTATAATTGTGTTTGTGTATACATATATATCATAATTATACTTCCAAACTTACACTAATGACCTAAATAATTGAATTGATTTTAGAAGAGTGTAATCTCTTAAATTACAGTTTAAATATATTTTTAAGTGCGAATCATCAATTCAATCATTTAAAATATTGTACATTACGAATATTATTGTCATGTTGTGGAAATTAAATACTTGTTGGGTTCTATCAATGGATGGGTTTTTTTTCCTCCTGATGTAAGTATCCATAAGAAATGTACCTACTATATGATCAAATGTATTTATTGTGCAATATTACAGGTAGGTACAGACTATATGTATTCCATGATAAAAACAGAATAATTATGGGTTTAGAAATAGTCTTAATATTATAAAAAGTTTACGCCTGAAATCTGTATTTAAATTACATTTTTAAACGTTTTTGTAATGATATCATGATAAATTATTTCATGGAAAATTATCTATTACTCCAAATAAATTTATGCATTTTGCATATATTTTCAATAAACGATGATTAGAATTTCAATCTTGATGAAATTTGATATTTTCTTCCTTTTTATAAATAATATCTTTACTGTTATCAAATAAATTCAAACAAATGTAGGAGTTATTTAAATGCTAATGAAAATATTATCATTGTTTGAAATTATTTCACCGCTATGCATAATCAACAATAATTTGAACTGAAATATACAGCATTAAAATTGTTTTATGTGCTGTAACGATTTTTATCGTTTAAATTTATGCCATTCTATATGGTATTATAATATAAAATACTACATAATCAGTTAAGTATATTGAAACATAGGTAGGTAAACCTATATGACTATATATTAGGAGTCTTGTGCATTATAATAAAAATGTACGTATTATTTGCATAATGATAAATTTATATAAGTATAAAACAAGTCATGAAATCAATCAGGTGCATTTTTTCCACCAAAACCCATACGACGTGGCTTAAATTTTTTAATTTATACACGGTCCAAAATAATACCGTTATCGGTCAAACGTCATATCACGCATTTGTTGTAGACTGTGAAATTGTATATAATATCTACTTAAAATAAACGTGCTTCACGCGCATGACATTTGTATTTATGGACAAAAAAAACCGCAAACGCGGAACAGAGAGCAATAATTACTATTGAAATCTCTATAATACCATTTGCCGGTTGAAATTTAATAATAAAAAAATATATTATAATAATAATACGCATGCCTAAAACGAGTTGGTCGGGTCATCGTCACCATAGTCACGCCACGGACACCGATTGCAGTCGTCGTTCTCGTTCTTATCATCGGGGAATTATTGGGCCAAACAAACCGAAACTACTTTACTACTTAACGTCCATTAAACGTGAGATTACTGAGATTTACTGGGGAAATATTTTTTTTCGTACGCATCGCTTATCATCGTATATACCTACCTACCGCGTACATTATTTTCATCAGGTTCGGCAAAGGAGAAAGGATTATATACGAGCGCGAAAGTCGGTCCGACATGCGTTTTGGTCGACGCACGTCGCGATCGATTCTGCATATCGCGCGCGATTATCGTGTTGTAGTTGTCGCGTACCGATTTAGCCGATTAAAACGCGGCGGAGGACTCAACTCGGAACTCTTTCTCCGTTATCGTAACATGTATTTATACGTCATAATATAATAAGAGCCAATGACCTAAATATCGTCTTATTTGTTTGTTCATAAAAAAATTTAAAAAAAAAATTACTCTTAATTGTTATTGATATATTATAATATTGTAATTATTATGTACGATATTCGCGTACGTCCATTGTGTACAAAATAAAAAAACAAATTATAATTAGTCGTTATTTTTAATTTATCAAACGATCATAATTATAGTTAAATACTGCTACGAATAAAATAAAATATATATAGAACACATAAAATTATGTTTGTTTATGTAATTGTGTGAGAATAATAATTATTATATAGCAATTAATTTGTTATCAGAAACTCGAATTATGATTTGCTCTGATATTTTAAACATCGTTCTTTTTCTGTGTTAAATATCGAATTGTGACAAAATATTATAATACTATTCTACTATCGATCTGACGTGAGCAGCGATCATATTTACCGTAAAGTTGAGTATTTGAATGCTACCCTTTACAATATTAATTATTATAAATTAAAATGCTCGGTTTAATAGTATAATATAGTAGGTATACCTACATCGCTATCAAAGTCAGGTGATTTTCTTACATCAACTCTACGGTCCCTTTTTATGTACACCCAAAACTCAAGTTTGCCATTAATTATGAAGTCGCATCTTGAGGAGTAATAGTCGGATTTTCAAGGGTTTGCGCGACCTTCAAGTTCCCTAAATGTGATGTTCAAGTACATAAATTAATACTTAACAATCAGTTTTTTTTACTCGAAAAGATTGTATTGACGATAATTAAAAAAAAAGTTTAAAGCCCAACTCAGCCCGTTTAAGAGGGTTCATTAAACAATTTCATGACGGCGTGTCGAGAACAAATAAACGTGATCTCAATTTTTTAATGGTGTAGTCATGCATTTAAATATAAAAACATTATGGACTTGCTACTTCGACAAAAACATCGTATTTTACTGCGCCACATATAATAAGTATATATAACCACACGTTCATCGTCCTACACTCCAAGTCAGATAATCATTTTTCGAGTGGTCTAAGCTATATCTATCGTCATGCAGACCCCTGAGAGTGGTTATATATTTGTGTGTGTGTTTTTTAGATTCATTGACTGTTCTTTTTTTTATGAATTTTCATTATACTCTGGTGGCTTGCAATCATGATACTTCATCGACAAGTCCTACGCCAACGCTAAAAAAAAAAAAAAAATAAGAGAGAAAATCTCTCCTCTTTTTATTTTTATTTTTTTTTTTCAGCAGTATAAAATCGAGTTCGATTCCGTGAGATAAACGCCAAAAACAAGAAATGGGGTCGCGGGTAGAGAATTTCAATTCTCGTCGAGCTTAACACATGATACTTCATATATAATTTTTCATTCCGTCAGCACCTTACATTTTTATCTCTCAATTCCTACTCGCTCTGTCTTCCACTTTATCCACACTAAAAAAAAAAAAAAACGATCTAAGATAGCGACGACTGTCCTGTTGAAATTGTATTTTGAATAAGTTCAGACCGTCTACTGAATGAACGTTTTTATATGACGTAGTGTATCTGATTGAATTTAATAAAATAGAATACACACACACTAGTATATATATAGGGTGTAGGCTATAATATCCCACCATACTGCAGAGCATATTTCATAAACCTGCTGTCTGTTAAAGAATGGTCCGTGCTCAAAACGATATACGGAAAAAAAAACTGTTTGACACTCATATGTTGCTGTTTTAGGAACAATAATGATGACTTATATTATATTTATGTGTAATGATAACTATACAGCGTCGTTCGAACAGTTAGTCACACATCGCAAACGAGCGCATGCTCACACGCACTACACGCATTACGTACTGTATAATGTATACATATGTGTATATTGTAGTATATTTATGCGTCCATGTACATACGTTTTTTTTTTTTTTTTTGGCAATGTTACTTTTTCCACGTCATCTATTGTCGGTGTCCATTTATTCAAGCCCTATCTTTATTTGTTTACTTTATTTTTTTTTTTTGTGTTCCCCGCGCGATAAGGATACGTTTAGCGCATCCACTGATAGTGAGTTAAGTCAAGGACGGGGTTCGATAACAGAGAAAATTAAATAGACATCAGGTAGCCGCCGCCTATTATCCTGTGCATCCTGTAAGGCCAGCCACTGCCGCCAGCAGGAAAAGGGTAGGTGGTCGGGTGAAAAGGGGATGAGAAAAACACACACACTACCACCGCCGCGCGCCTGCACCACCCTCCCCGAACCTTATATACACTATATAAAATAAGGTGATTACCTTATCTGACGATGAGCACTCTTCACGGTTGGATAAGCAATTTTTCACCACCAAAACACACACCGAATACCCGCCTTCGTCCCCCTGCCCGTGTTGTATAACTCCTTCGACGCCGTTATTTTGTCTATCTGATCAATTCCTTTTCAACAATGATTTCGAAAAATCCTGACTGCCAGACCCGAGAAAACCACTCGATGTATGGGGAATGGTTAGGGGTATTATTCGGATACGAGATGGAATGTGAATTCCGTTTAAAACGGCTATCGGAGAGGGTGCAAATATAATATATCCTACATAGACACGTGTCCGATAGAGTTTCTCCGATAAGGTCTTATATGAACTAAAAGGTCAAGACTTTTGAATTCAACTTTTTCGTTTCCAAGCAGTAGGGTTTACTACTTTTATGAACTTATTGGTAAAATGTTTAATCCCCAGCGCATTTTTGTTTAGAATGTAAAATTTGAATAAGTATGCAGTAGCAAAAAAAAAAAAATGATTAAAACTTTAAGTAATTTTGCTTACGGTTATAATAATCAACTTCTTGTTGGCTTTTTTTATTTAGTTTTATCTCGTTTTTAAAACCATACAAGATTAACAAAAATGAATAAATACAAACTTATAAAACAACTTATAAGTGAGAAAATGTAATAAAGTGTACTTACTAAAAAGAAACCGCTTGCAACATAATTTTATTGCCTATCTACAATGTTAAATCAATCACAGCAGCGCAAGCTCTGAAATATTTATCAAACATATTATTTTATTTTTTATAAATGCCAGACGACATTTGTAGCCATAGATCAACTATAATAATATTGTGTAATATTTCGTAGCTGCTTGTTTATTATTATAATCGTCGAATTAAAATATGAATCGAGATAACCTTCGTTTAACTCCGAATATTTATTTGTATCATATAGTTTAATAAAAAAAAAGTCGACTATTAATATAATATGTTTAACTATTCATAAAACCGTTTATATATTATATTAGGTAGTGGGCCTAATCTTTATTGAATAATAATTATTATGTGATGGATCAACCGCCATTCGCAGTTGCTCGTAAATATTCAGTTGGTACCCTCTACTAGGATATATTACTCAAACAGCTGCCGAGTGCAGACTAACCCATATTATAATTTATAGTATTAGACTATCGTACCTAACACTATTTAACCGTTGAAATAAAATATAAAGGTAATAAAATAATTTTTCTAATTTCACAATTAAGACACACATACGTGATAGGTACTTAGTGTATTTTTTAGTTCTAATCGCCGCGATGACGTCTACGGAGAATACTGCATATTAGTAATTTTATCACTTAAGTGCAATTTGTTGTACCCATACGATAATCAGCTCTGTCCGCTGTCGTTTGATATTTTCGATTGTACTTGCTTACGTATGTAATAATTGTGTGGGGCTACTGAAAATGTCGGTCACTGATAGAGAATTTTATCTTGCCGACGCGGGATATCGTTTAGTATATAATATAATTATGCAATTATGTGTGCAATTTTATAAAAGAATGAAAAAAAAAACCCAGAAGCCACAAAATATTCACTCGTTTTTTTAGCAAACACGTATTTCCGCGACAATGTCTTCGTCGTCGGCGCTAAAACTGCATTACGGACAACATTTTTGTTTCATATATGCCTACGCGTTGCAGTGCTGCAGTATGCGTCTATATATAATATAATTATTATATTATATGCAACTGAAAAATGATATAATAATTGATTTTACACCACGTGTGCTGCGTTGTGTAGTCGTTTATGGGTACCTATAATAATGGTTGCGTGCGTACCTATATATTATACTGTGCGGTAACCTTTAACCGCCTTCTCCAGTGTATTTTGATTTTATTATCAACAATCGATTTGTATAATATACATATTGTATTGTAACACTATCTCGGACACCAGACGACTAGACGAGGTTATATAAATGATTAACAACCACGGTTGTTAGCGATATCGTTGCAGTATGGTTTAGTTCCATGGCCAGTGTCTTATAGGTATATAGATAGGTAGGTTATATTTTATATACATATGCGATACAGACGTACACGCAGTCGTTGTATTAGTAGGTACCTATGTAATATAGATAATATAGCGCATGCATAATGAAGACACACGGGAATTGGTTAAGACGTGATTATTATAATATTCCACGTTCTGATAACAAAATATAGCACTGTATAGTATACCTATATTCTAGAAGGCAAGTATGTTGTTTTATGTTTTTCTTCCTGACTGTCGACACACACGTAGTTCTATTGTTAATCTCATTTTTTTCCGATTTGAAAATAAGTATAAAATATATGTAATTGTTAAAGGTCGTCGGTTCCGTCACATTTAGTGCAATCACATGTCTTACAGGAAAAACTCTCCCGCCCTATAGAATACTTGGATTTTGTTAATTTTTTTTTCATTTGAAAGAAGCGAACATTTCACAGGTCGGATAACGCCTGACTTTCAAAATTATAATTACGGAAGCTGAAATTTGCATTTGAATAATGCACAATATTTGTTAGTTTTCAAACATATTTTTCTAGCCCTATTTGAAGTAAAATGAAAATTCGGGCTTGGATCCTCAAAAAGTTCTCAGCTTTTAGATGAAAAAAAAATAGTCGAAATTCGATATACCAATGAGGCGTGAGAATTTTTCATGTAAAGTCATTTTTTTAGATGGGTATAATATAATCCGCCTAAAAAGGTATCAAGCAGTAGATTAGTGGAAAAGTATTACAATAAAAGTTGTTATTAAGAATGTTATAGAATCTATAGAATGTTCATATATAACATATTTAAATGAATTTCGTATGTCGTTTCAAATTTTGAATTGTCCTATTACTTTATATTAATTCATTATTGAATTAGCTTTGCTGATTTGTTCGTCAACTTATCAAACTTGTATACAGCATAAATCATAACCAATTATAAATTTATCTATATTTAAATTTTATATAATATTATATATCGTTGAGTGGATCATAGAAAAACAAGTAATTATTATTATTGCTTAATAACTTGTGTGTATAATTTTTTCTTCTATTAAGATTAAATGTTTTATAGCTGCGATTTACGAGATGTACAAGCTATAACATTTTATCTCTTTCAATATTAGAAAATTACAATCTATATAGTTCATTTCGTTACAGATAAACGATTTCAATAAATTTTTTTTATCTATTATTTTAATTCAAGTCCAATTCACAATATATGTGACGTTAAGGCATGCCCCAAGCTTGTCCGTCATAGTCACTCACAATTAAAAAACAAATTATTTCACTATTTTTTGTCATCGCAACTGGTTCGAACACTCTGCTATTGTGTTAGTACGTCGTCTATTAATTACTTGAATTGTTTATATTTTTCCTTTCTAACTGAATTCTAGCCATTTATTATATATGCCTAACAACTTATAATCTATTTGCATGGTTATATATTCGTAGGTTGCAGCGATACAGTCGCACGGCACAGACTGTGTTGAATATTTTGAAACTATCAAATTTTAAGTATTAATCACTTAAATTTCTTAATTTCAATTTTTATGATTGAAATATAAACATCAAACAATTAAAAGATGTAGTTAAACATAATTATTTTAATTTATAATTTTCGCTCTGGTTTTATTGCTATTACATATAATAATTTGCTGTATAAAGTTATAGTTCGTTATCATCGAAATAATTTGTGCGGTCGTTTATATGTTTATATATGTTTAAATGATTTTACTTCAAGTCAATCTTCTATCTCTGGTATATTTGATATATATAATGTGATAAATAGGAAGAAATAGATTTCAAACATTTTACAACCCCCCCCCCCCTCACTAACTAACTGTTAACATTTGTTTAGGTCTTGTATACAATTTCAATTTTTAGATTTTATTTTGTCCCTTTCCACAAACCCACATACAAAACATCTTCCTCGATATCAAAATGTGAAAAAAATTACAATTAGAAGACAAATAAGTGAAAAAGAAAATTCGATTTGGCTACAAATAGTATACGAAATGAAAAATATAAATTATAATTCACTGTTTAACATTATTTTGGATAAGAATAACAAATCTGTGATTAACGAGTTTTTTATCTTGTCAGCTCGATTATATTACCTAATTTACTATAAACTAATATCTGAGAACCTTGAACATATTTTATACAATCCAATATGCGAATGGGTTGTATAACACGTCGTATTAGATTAAGAAACTAAAACAAAATTTAATAAAAATCTAGTAAAAATTATTTTAATTTGTATATATACCTATGTACTTGTGCGAAATCTACTTACGAGTCACAAGGGATTAACTAACCTTAATATTATACTGATGGGTATATGTAGTTGTTTACATTGATTAATTATCACATTTTTTTAAATGCCACGATGATTTAAATATTTATATAACTAATTACTGAAGAAGTAAATGTGCATTAGCCATATTCAAATCGCATTGTAAGAATTCAGTAATTTACATTAAAAATTAGTATAATATTAGATTAATATGTTATACCTCGTTTACGATGAACCCATTTTCATGTTCATAAAAATATCATTATAGTATCTATACTTTAGATTTTCAAGCAATCTTCCCTTATATAGTTCACTAATCAAATGTTAAAAAATAACCGCTAATGTTATCTGCAGTCGTTTTCGAATTCCTAATTTAAAACATTAAGAAATACCAAAAAAGGACTGCGGATTATTCTTTTTTAATTTGCCATAGGTATCTAGTAAATAAAAACTTAAAAACAGGTTTTCCACTAAATTTTAAATTAATAATAATAAACAACGTTGTACCTATCTGTATGCTGCTTTATACCTATCGATTTATCCATACTCGTTCTTTGCGAACATTGGAATACTGTCATCAATAATAATTATTATTCTTATGATAATCGGAATACCTATGTTTTGCTCTTTTTCAAGCCGCCGACGGGATATCGAGACGAATTATATTCTTATTATTTCTCTAGAGGCGTATACAAATGCTTCTTAGTACAACCCACTGCTGCGTGACTACGGTATATCATTTATGCATATAAGTATGTGATCATATATATATGTATATAAAGCGCAATCGGATCCGATGCGAAATCGATTTTTGCCGTTTTGTCATTTTTAACCCGTACTGCTCGTATTCGTAAGTATGAATGTATGTATAATATGTATGTACTTATATAATATGTATGTATGCTGTTTAATATTATAATATATACTTTTTAGACGGATTATATTTCGATGATGTACCTAAACACACGAAAGTGGTTTTTTTTTTTTATTTCGCCATCAGGTACGTACAGATAAGTGTGCTGCGGTCGGGAAAATATATGTATTTATGTTAACCTCATATATATATATAATATTTATTACATCGTATACATAATTTCGCATATATGCGAGTGCGTACGTATATATGTTATATATTTTCAATTTCCCCGCGGTGTATAGTCTCGCCGTCGGTGGCGGAGGGTGGAGGGGGTGCAAGAGATGACTGATGAAGGAGCGTGCGGGGGGGGGGGGGGGGGGGGGGTGCGGTGTGACGAGAGGGAGAGGTAAGAAGACAGATGGTGCAGAAATATATTATTCCCCTTCGATGGGACGACGATAATAATAATAATAATAAAAAAAAAAACATTTTATTATCATACACACGTTATTTTTATATATTTTTTTTTCAAATATCCCTTTAAGCCTATTTAGTGTTTACATTGACCGAACGTTGTCCGATAACGCCTCGGCGGGGACCCGAAGCTCCACGCAAGTGTGCGTATACGTACATACGCAAATATATATATATATATTATATTATATATTATGTTATATTATTATATAACTATACGCCGCGCGCCCACACGCACTCGCGTCCGAGTGGTGTACGTATATATATAGGGTGCACCTACCTCGTCGTCACCCCCCGCGCACACCGCCGCCGCCCCGTTGAAAATATCTCCGCTTCTAAAGGGTTGACGGGCGAGGGCGGCCGGGGCGAGAGAGAGAGAGAGAGAGAGTGTAAACCTCGCCGCCCTGCGTGAGAGACCGTTATAGTGTATTCCTGGCATCGGGCGATAAAGGCGGTTGGCCTGGAACGCCGAGATAACGGCGGCGGCCCAGAGGCGGGTCTCGCCTTTATATAGACTGTACATACATATATATATACACGTATATATACTATATAGTATGTATACAGTGCGAGTTACCGATACACTTGCAGCATACATTATATATATAAATACCTACGAAGTGGTACAGTATAGGGGTTGAGCAGGTGGGTGGACGTTTGGTGGCGGCGGCGGCGGCGGCGGTGAGGGTTACCAGAATTAAGCTCACCTCAACACGACGTCAGGTAGTAAATTAAATTCGTCCACCACTCCCTCCGCCACATACATACATATACGTATACATTTATATATATATTTATAATATACATAGTGAGAGAGATATAGATAGATATATCCTCCTCCGGCGGGCCGCCGCTCGCGGAAGTCCTTCCATTATCATTTTTTTTTTTCTCTCATTCTTTAATTCCCTTTAACAGATCGCTGCTACCGACCGATAAGCATTTATATATTATATATATATTATTTTGTCGCGGGTCCTGTAAATCTTGGAGCTGTGTTTCTCCCCCCCCCTCCCCCGCACACTCATCCACGCAGTCTCGCCCCCCTACACCTACGAAGGCGGGGGTGTCTCCCCGGCCGGTATATAGAGTTATGTCAATATACCGCCTCGCCACCGTTATCAGCTCTTCCGTCGGTTCGGTTTGGTTTTTTTATTTTTCACCCTCAGTCCGTATTTACGTTTGTGGTGCTCTCTCTCGTGGATCTCTCTCGCGCACCCGGGCCGAGTCGTACGCGACTGCTGTCGTTGTTGCCGTCATCATTATCGTGTAATACAGGATACAGGCACCTGCTATATATATATATATATATATATGTATAGTGCTATATGATATTACCGCCGTAGGTCGACGCGACGGGATTTATTATATTATTATTATTATCATCATTATCATCATTATTATCGTCATCGTCGTCGTTACCGATGCTATTCGTATACACACCAACCCGCTCCCCCCTCCCTCCACCCCAACCTCCGGTCGCCAATCGTCGGTTATCTCGCCGGCAACAGTGTACCTAATACCTATACTTTGCACATAATAATAATATCCTACACACGATATTATAATATACGCGCGATCGCGTTGTGACGTGTATGCGTGGCGCTATACCTACCCCCGCCCCTCAATTCTCTCACCACCTACTCACTCTCTCTCTCTCTCTCTCTCTCTCTCTTGAGGCAGATTGATATTCGTCTCCAGAAAATGACGGTTTGCGAAAAATCGCGTTTGGTTTTTCTACACATTTGTAAGTCCCCCTTAGTACTCCATCATTATACACGATTATTGTTGTACACGTTGTAATCGCATGTTTGTTGTAGGCGTCCTTCATGCTATGCGTACCGAACGGTTGGGGAAAAAACCAAAATCTATAGATTAATAAAATAAATAAATATAAATAAAAACTTTATTCGTGGGTTCCGTTCTATATTTCGTTATTCGGTCGGTTGAGACGCACACGAAACGATAATAACTAAAATAATAAATATAGATACGTACACAAAAATATGAATAAAACAATCTTACAAAACAAATATGTATGATATGTAATATATGTATATTGCGTACACGCATTAATCATAACACATTATATATATATATATATATATATGTAGTATATACGCATGTGTATTGCCCAGACTGGGACCAAATGGTTTCGCACGTGTAAACTCCAAAAAATACTATTTATTAACCAAATTCGGGTTCAGCAGCACCAATGTTGTGATGTTAAGAATATTTTTGGGTTAATTGACAAAAAAATAACAGGTCACTGTTATTAAATTTAAAGGTAAGAGCATTGTCTGCGTTCTCTCTTTAGTTTTTACTATATTTTAATTTTCTAGCGAGTTGATGATCATTTTTAAATAATTAATAATCGTCGTTCGTGTTCATAATAACTCGCTTATAAATTAAAACGGTGTTAAAAACCAACGTGGCCTTTAATTTTGATGGGTAACAACAATATTTGTGATAAGTAAATTCACTGTCATATATTTGAGCCAGCGACACAAAATTGGAACTGCTGAACGTATACACTTTAGTATGGCGTATATTATTTGCGTTAGTTGAACGAAGACAACACGTGTGGGTGCGACGTACTCTTAAAAGCGTCGCGTTCGAGTTAAATAATAATAATATAATTATTTGATGCGTCATAGAAATAATAAAGTATCGATATCGTTCGGAAATCGACCATTAGCGAAAAACTAATAGCGCAGTGTGCAAAAACACTCTTTTTGAATAATATTCTGTCTATATGGCCAAGGGTCGTCGGCCGTGTTGTATTACACCATTTCGTATACTATGCTATTATATTAATAAAATAAACTGATATTGACCGTGGCGCCTGTGTAGTTGTTCCGGTTATTTATATAGTATTATAATAATATAATTGTACAATGTGATATAGCTCTGTTGCCCGACGACGAGCGATAATGACGCGTTCGTTGATAGACCGTCATAATAATAATATCGCATTATAATGTTCTACAAACATTGACTTTGACACTCGGAATCGCAGTTCAAAGTGTACGGACATGTCTCGTATTCTGCGTCACGTTTTAGCAAATAGTAACTTTCGTAAAATAAAAAAAATTCTACAGCTCTGTTGAACTCTATCTGCCCGTACAGTACCTATTTATTATGCACACATATATATACGAGTGTGTGTGTGTGTGTAAGTGTACGCTAGTACGGATTTCGGGATAACAATATTGTTATTGTTATTTGTATATTTTATATGTTCCGTTCTGCGCGGAAACGTTATAATACTAAAAAAATCAAAATCAATCAAAACCAATTATATAATTAATATTATTGTTATTCTACTCAGTGTTGTAGTCTCGCGTGGCTCTCGTGAAGTCATGGCTCTCTCACCGCCCATTTTATAGTAAAAAAACTTTGAATTTATTATTATTTAGTTCCGATGAATATTTATCAAACGAGCGCGCGTTCTACGTATTATTATTACTATATCATTATTCATTATCGTTATTATTTAGTTTATCGCGTACGACTCTAATATTGCGGTTAATCTGTTGACGCATCTAGTGGTCTTAGATGGTATCCGCGTATATATTGTATGTGTCACGCACATATCGCGCTCAGTTGTCGTTTGAATACGTTTTCAACCGTACCGACAAGCCAACACAAACCTATTGAATTGGTCTTGTTCTAGTTGCACATCGCCCGAGTAGTTGTTTTTTGTTTTTAAATTTTTTTAAATTTTTTTTCGCCGTCTCTCGCAGTTAAATTAAACATATTATTTTGCCGTTAGGATTTTCCGCTTATTTTGACGACACGAATTTAAAGATGGTGAAAGTGATCCGACATTCAATCAAAAGCATAAGTAAGCAATATGGTTTTTAATAAAATATTTTATCGTACAAGTTGATAAAGTGAAAAAAAAAACAAATAAATAATTGATTTTCGTTTTACAAATACAGTCAATTTGCATTCGGTATCGGGACAATATAATTATTATTTATTTATCGCTGACATCAGATTATCGTTACTAATATTTATTTAGTATAGTATTCAATTATTTTTTGCCCAATCAACAAGAGGTTTGTTTGTACATCTCATTATCTCGAAAACAAAATGTTTACATTCCGTTTTATTATTTTTTTTTGTTTGACTACGATTCGGTTTACGATTCAATAAGTCATTACAGCTGGTGGTACCGTGTTTTAACAATACCGTAAAGGCGTAAACAAAAACACCGATTTTTATTTAATCATCGTTGTATGAGGGTAACTGCTACGTTCGTTTTTAATAATGAACACAATATCATGTAAAAATATAAAATATGTGTGTAATCATAATTCGTAATAATTAACGATACAAATATATACATTAGGCACTAAAACAAAACAAAATAGAATAAACAGTTATCAGCTCGTACTTTAAAATATTTGAGTATAGTAATATTATAAATATTTACTTAAACAATTGTATAGTAATTACAATTAACTGCGAAAAAAATGATTACGACAGTGCTATTGCTTTTGGCATAGTGTATAGTGAAAAAATAACTAGTAAAATATTTCTTATTTGATAATTAATACCATGCATATAGACATAGAGTTTATTATTCTTAATAAATAAATAGTGAATAATTATAAGTTGGTTTAACCATGTGATTGTTAACGGGAGGTACACGTACTATAATATTTTTAATTAATTTTTAGTACACTCACGTCTAATTAAACGAATATCTTTCCGGTAACCGCGGAAGTCTATACATTTCAATTCATATATATTATTACGTTTTATATTATACGTACAATATGGACGCGTTATACTGAAAACTTGATACCGTATAAGGTACACATTGTTACGTTAGGACGTGAACAAATTGGTGCATATAGTTACTTTTAATTGTCAGATAGACAAAATCGGAAAAAAAAATAATAACTATAATGGACTTGATAAAGGTAGGCGTATAAAATATGTATAATAAAGTCGATTATTAATATTGATTTGGACAGCCGATACACTTCCCGCTGCCACTATATCACTGGGAAAAAACTGATAAGTCAGGTGGAAAATATCACCGGCAGCCGGCCGAATTCCAAATGCCACTGATAAGATTTGACCGATTAGTGCGATATAAATTATAACGCTTCGAGGTCGAGTCAAGATAGGTAGCCATAACTCTGATAACAATCATCAATAATAATTCCTATAGATGCAATATTCTTTAAGCAGTGTTCGACTTTTGCCCGACAAAACGCAGTCATCGGAGTTCAAATCGGAAAACCTTTCACTGTTTCGACGAAACAACTTCATAATACACCCATGTAGGATAGTCATCCATTATAATAATGATATAAATGTTGTATAACAACGACGGGCAACGACTCGATGTAGTATAGGTGCTTACAAAAGTTTTCCGTCCAACTTGCATTAATTATTTTCACGCGATTATGGTCCGCGGGACCCATATTGTAGTCATGCATACCTGTAATCTGTATTCGAATATATTAGGCTTCATTATCTGTATATTATATTATTATGGCGTGTGTGATAATTACACGATTTTTCACTGTACCGAACGACGTAGTCCTTTGTCGATCGATTTAATGGCGTTACACTCAGTTGTAATGATTGAAAATCAATGATTTCACGCCCGTATCACGAAATTATGAATAGATTTTTTTCTCGTTAATTTTTTTTTAGCATTTTTTTTTTTTTATGAGTTATCGTTATACACCTCTGGCAAAAAAAATCCAACATTTATTTTAAATAATCTACACCACACACGACTGTAGTGCGCGCACACCACACACACACACACACACACACACACACACACACACACACACACACATGCACATTATAATATATAATGTCTAGTGTATACCAATCGCGTTTTGACGTGAGATAGTCTCCCACTACATTTCATTTGTAATGGCCACACACAAAATCCATAATGCAACTAAAACCCATTTCTACGTCCGATACACCATTTTAGTAGGGTAGATAACAGTTAGATAACCAACGTTTTATCTGTGCGTTCCTTGTGCACTGCTACGGCGATAATACATTTATGTGTGTGAAAGGATTCCAACACGGTAAGCAGGAGATTGGGATCAGATAATAAGTATTTATTAGCGTCTCCGAAGAACCGACTCATAGTTTCTGTCTGTAATTTTTCGAATTTCCTGTTATAACCTTAAACTCAGGGTGTTCAAATAACGCGCGTAAAATCTAAAGATTAGGATATTATTATTATTATTATTATTATAAGCTTTTAAAGAGAAACCCATTTCGTTTTCCCTGTTATCTGCTGCGAGTTCGATAAAAAAAAAAATAAATAAATAAATAAAAAACCATTATATTTTTAATGTTTCATAGTATATAATATAATATTATTATAAGAACTCGGTTTCGTGTGTATGTGCATCGAATATTTTACGTCGAATAAATCATTGACCCTAGAAACGTATAATATCGTCGTTACACATCTGCATTCGCCAAAAGTGCCTACATTTATAATACCTAAGGTACCTACACTTTGTGCTCTTTTTTAAAAATAAATTCGTTTAGATTTTTTCCTATTCATTATAATCACGGTTTCGTTCACGCGTGGGTGTCACGATCACGAGAACTAACGGAATTTTGAGATCAAATGATAATTTATTTTCCAATATAATATATATATATTATATTAAACAAACAAGAAATTCAAAACGCTTACATTTTAAATTAATTTAAATATCTAGGTATATAATATTATGGCCAGTGTAATGGGTACCTAGTGTAAACATAATATTGTTAGTATAATATAATATAATATTAAAGTGATCGGAAATTCGGAACACAATTCATTATTTTATTTTGCATTATCAATATACATAATATAATATTTTAATTTGTATTTATAATAGTAGGATTATGTATCTATAAATATTGCATACATTTATATTTTTCACCTTGAATATTTAAGCGTTATCTCCTCTTATATTATAATATGACAATAAAAAAATGAATATTTATCGGAGTCTGATAATAACAAATTATCTCAGAACTCAAACTATTCGACAATTTATTTACATATCTACCTATATATATATAATATATATATATATATATATTAATGTTTAAATCAATGACCATATTAAAAACCTCTAATTATTGTACAACGATTAATACATAATATCATAATACAAATAATTAATAGACTTACATGTTTCAGGGTTACTTAAATTAATCGTCAATTTATTAATTATTCCTATATTTTGATAATACCCCTATACTTCAATAATATATAAGATGTTAATAAAAGTCCGGTATGGTAATAAATAATATAAACATAATATTATGCACTAATACAGATTCGTATTTATTATATATAGTTACTATATAGATACCTACCCATCGAACGCCACGCGAATGTCTCGTCTTGTCAAATATTAAATAGATTTAATGTCATCAATAAATTGAAGCCTTACATACGTTTAATGGTAGGTTATTGACCACGGTGAAACTAGATACATATATAAATGTATATATAGTATAGGTTTACAATATTAACGAACAGACAGACTTGTGGGCAAGTCTGAAAATTCGCTTATATTATATACATATGTATATGAAAAAAAAAACATAAAAAATAAACAATTACCTAAGCAAAACGAAATAATAGCGACCCGGTCACGAAAATCGAATGTCATTTGCGTGTCGCACGTGTACATAATATAATATTTATGTATATACAAATATATATATATATTGTACACAAATATGGCGAGTAAGCGCAGTCTCCGTGCAATATGTACCTACTGCATGTGTTATGCGAGTGATGATGAACGCTGAAAAAATGCACTGTTTTCCGATACTATCAATATGTTTATACACCGTAAACATGCCCAAATACGTAAGATATTATCATACAACCTGCTGCAGGTGTTCACAAAGTTTGGAAAAACTTTTGAACGCCCCGTGAACATATTATAATAAATAGGTGCATTTTTTGGTGGAGGGAAGGAAGGGATATTAAAATTAGCCTCCTCGTAATAAACACGCGCCATTTATATGGTTAATACTAGTTCTTATATTTTATATAATTACGGTATATCCGCAAAAACGGGGTGTTTACTCAGAAAAGTTAAGTTATTGCCCAAGTGCAAAATACGTTAAAAAAGTCATAGGAATTTATGATCCAATAATTTAGTCTCATATGTTCCTCAAATAGAATTCAAAATATTATTTACCTAATACCTATAGAGTACCGAGTAATATAAGTTCCTAAGTTAAAGAGTGTACCCTGTTTTTGACTTTTGTGGACACACGATGTATAATATAAATGAACACGACCTACAGATTTAATATAAAGTCATTATTCAATTGGTATTTATTTATTTTTATGCTGTTTTTGGAAGGGAGGTGGCCGAAGTCGGCCATCACAACGATCCACGACTACAACTGAAAATATTGAAATTGCACTCCCGTCTGCACACGTTGTGTCTGTAATATTGTTGAATAGCTAAGATAATAGTGGGATATATTTGTATAATGTATAGCAGTGACTATATCGTAATAGTATAATGTCTTTTCTGCCACCGTGAAAACTCTTCTGACAACGACGGCGACGATGATGATAAATACTTCACACCAAAATCATTGTGCGTTTCACCCCCTGTAACCTCTGACTTTGATTTTTATGATTTTCAGTTTGTGTATTCACGTACCTATCGGTCTAAGCGTCACTACGTAATCAGCAACATGCTAAACGGTAATTATTATATCGACGGAAAATAATTTTCGACAAACGCAACGACCAGCGGGTAAGGTCATGTTTTCTATTGTCGTCTCAGAACGACGTGTAAAAATGTCGCAAATTCATTAATGTTATAGTGCGACAAACTATCGTGAACGCATATTATCATAATAATAATAATAATATTATTATTATGTATATAGGTATACGAGCAGTATTAGACTATACACTGCAATATAATAATTATCTATTATTATAGTTTTAGAACAACAATACAAATCGTATAAACTTTAAGAGTTACGACTTCAATATATATATTTTTAAATTATTTTTCCAGTAATGGGTGTAGGTACCTATATATAAGTATTATATAAAATAAAAAATGAATCCATGTGCAAATTAAAAAAATAAGAAATTTAGATATCTATCGTATATTATTTTACTTATTTATTTGAACTTATGAACAGCGGCATATGAAGTACTTTTGACATAGAACAAACGATATGAAAAAAACGCAATTGTGGATAATATTAAAAAATTTAAAACTATTACTGAAATAAATGAGTATAAAACTATAATTATTTGTGATCACAAAAATTAATACATAATTAATAATGATGGTAATAACCTTATATTAAAACGCATTGAGGGATAAAACAAAGAAATTCAAAACAGCAGAAATGTTATTCTTTATCGGCTTTTTCTTATAGTTAAAGAGCTCTCGAGAAAAACAAACTATACTGTCACAATCTGTCTTAAGACTAGGAACAAAAAATTTGAATTACGTAGTGTACTTATTTGTAAAATGATTGCTTGGAAACAACTTCAACTATAAGAAGTTTTAAATATTATAGTAAGCCCTGTAGTTACCAATGTCGACGTCTCTCGCGTTTTTCTTCATGAAAATTGCTGCCGATCATCATTCAGAGTGATTCTCACTTAATCTCACTCGAATTTTGCATTCAATTTGTATACATAGTGATATTTTTATATTTTATGTATGTTTTTACATTACTTTCGAAAAACTTGGATTTCTTTCCAATAAATACCTCTCTTTTTACTGTAATTCGTTCAACAGATGATTGTTTTGAAGATTTAAATGGACCTATTACTTATCGAAATCGAAAACCTGTAGTTTTTGAGTTACCTATTTAAGTTTTATGTGTCTGAAGATAATAGGAGAAGATTGGGTAGGACTGCTGACGTGGCTATGATGATATGAACATTTTAATAAATATTGCTAATTAGTATAAATGTATTTATATTTTATAATTTGTTAAAAATATCTGAGAATAATAATCAGAGGTTATAAAATACTAAACTATTTAAGTAGCACATAATATTATACTATTAATATTTTATGTAAAACCTTTATAATAATATTAAAGACTTTAATAGTATATCCTATTTAGTACGCATCAAGTGTAATAACTCAGAAACTCCTGGTCTTTATTTTGATTTAGATGTTTAAAAATCGTCTTAGAATATAAGTATATAAGAACAATTCACTGTGAAAAACACAATAAGTTTGCATATTACATAATATATGTCCACAGGATTCTCCTGTTTTATCTGTTTAAGACGCAAAAGTCCAAGTATTATTTGAAAATATATACCTGTTGCTGCTGCACTCAATCGTTTTTAAAATCAAAATTTCAATAGACGCGCATCGATAAGTGAATAATAAAATTCATAATTCAATAACCATCATAAATATTGTAAGTACTACTGTTAAAGGATAAACACCTCGCGAGCGCACTTGGCCAATCACCCCGTGTATTGTATATACATCTGTTTACAAGCAAAACATCCCCAAACAGAAAAACCCTTCCCCCTTGTTCGCAACGATATCAGGTATATTATCGTATTCCGCGACCAAGTCCGCAGTACAACGTGCATATATTATTATTATTATTATTATTACAGGACTCGTTTCTACCGCGCGCGCGCTCACACACACTCACGCACGGCGGACAAGTATATAGTTAGCTCCGAGCTAATTACTGAGGGTTTTGTCACGATTCGATTATCGCGTTAGCGAAGAGGTACCCACACACACACACACACACACACACACACAAACACACACACACAGTGCATTATATATATGTATACACGTTATATAACAATGTTGCGGGACCGCCGCCGCCGCCGCCTCGCCGCCGTAATCTCTCGCACGTATCGGCGGCGGCAGCCCGAAAACCGTTGACCGATATCGGTCGTCGGCGATCAGCTCCTCTCCCGTCGTCGTCGTCGTCGTCGTCGTCGTCGCCGTCGCCGTCCTGCAAGCGCACCGCACACAAGCGGACGACGACGACGACGACGACGACGACGCACAATGTTATATGTATATACGCAGCGTTTAACGAGTGCGCCGCGGACACAAGCCAGCGGCGGGACATAGGAGTCGTCGCTTCTCTCACCCCGCGGTACCGCGCGCCGCCGCCGCCCGAATGCGCGCGCGGAAATTCGAAAATTAATGCGCGCCGCGGTTATCTGCGGACGCGGACACGCGATCGGCAAAACGTGTTTCGTATATACCTCTTATATATATATATATATATATATGTTATTATAATATTACGCGTATATAGGTACCCACTCGCCGTATATACATATATATATATTACACAGTGCGTAATGATAAATACATACGCTCGGCGACTATGTGTATAATAATATTGTACATGATATGTACATACGCGTACAATATGCCTCCCGACATGACTGTTTTACACGATCACTACGTACACTTGCGAGGTGCCTACACACACACACATACACACGCACACATACGGTGCTGGCGTGGCCATACATTTTAATATTTAAATTGTTTGTACACATCATCGCTGGCGATCGGGCTGGGAGAAACATTTGTTTTTCGACTTAATGTATTATGGCTCGTCAAGTATAAAAATAATTGTGTGTGCATGTTATATGTGACCAGATATTAAGTGGCATCACTTTTTGTACGATATTTACTACAAGAGTAAGCGCCACACTCGTTGTGCACGTGTTGTATATGTAATCCGCCATGTATCATAAACATTGTAAATCTGTGATTTGACCTATATTACACGAAACTCGACGATTTATGATTAACTATAATGGTAAATCGTAACAATGTAAAAATGTTCACTGCAATGTCACAACTCGCTGCAAAAAATCAACAAATCAACAAAAAAAACAACAAATATTTGATTATAATAAATAATCTGTTATCCTTATCACCTTTAGGTTTCATCGATTCACTCCTCTATAATAATTAACCGTACTATATATATGTACAGCTGAAAACACAAAATTGTTTCTACGGAACTAATATTTGTTTTGTTGTACGCGTTTGTATGAGACAACACGTGCCGCGGGTGTGGCGTGTACTCTTAAGAAAAATTTAAAACTCGTTGAATAATGAATACACATATAATGTATAATTATTGTTTTATTTACACCCTATTTCAGTGGGTGCTTTGAATGCTCGTTGATTTTTCATAACAATATCTCGATATCATTATATTACTATCGATGGACGTAGCACAAACTGTTAGTAATTTGTCAGTAATTAGCGACACCATGTGTCAGTGTATAAGTACTGTATAACCTAACCTAGAGTCCTAAACGGTTATTGAAAACCAATAAATATTTTTAAGAAAAACGTTTATTACTTATTATCTTTGTGACGCACCGGTTGGGAAACGTTGAATTGTCTACAATAATCATTCGCTAAATTAAGCTTTAATTTTTTTTTATACATGTAATATGGTAAATAATTAATTAGTATGAATTATAAAACATAAATTAGATTCATATGAGCATTGATTTTTTTGTCATTTATAATTATTGTTAGCCGTCAATATTTTGTGAAGACTCAAAGGAGCCGTGGGCTGAAAAAGTTTGAATACCTCTGCGGCTTAACCTAAAGTCCCCGTGTAATAGGTATTTGTTTTGTGTTACTGTGTTAGTATATTGTTTTGTAACTATTGTCCGTGCTGTATAACATGTTACGACTTTTGGATTCGGTAACCACCTGAGATAGTTATATACTTATATAGTATATTATATTTTGTGTTGCACTACTAGTGTCCCTCACTACATAATATTTTTAATATCCATAAACCATCGACACGTAATTATAATATTATATAATAAACGTGTGTCCGAGTATTACGATACAATATTGTGATCCAAACGCGCCTGCATTACTCATAATATGTGCATTATTTGGTAGATATTGATTAAGCGTGCACACACTATATTACATGGCTTATAATATTATAATAATAATGGTTTATGACCGGGTACAAAGTCATAATATCTTGGAACCTTCATCGACTCATCGTACCGTACGAAATAGAGATCGTATTATACCTTTGACAATAATAACGCTTAAATAAGTATATAGTACCCCACGTGTCGGTTCGACACACAGATTATTTACTATTTATGTGTGTGCATAGATATATGTCGTTTGGGACAAAGAGAAAATCACAAATACTGAAGTCGAAGAAAATATGTAACGCGTGTAGAATGCAATGTATTAGGTTATGTTATGACTGTAAAAAATAGAACAACATTTCATGAAAACAAATTTTCTCTCGTGTGTTTCGCGTTGTATAATATTATAAAAAACCGTTTGATTTTATAGTTATAATATCTATGTATAAATATATATGTTTTTCAAGAGCAACAATAATATTAGATATTCATATTGCACGGATTGTCTCTGTAGGCTGTGGTTTGGAAGAAAAAACTCGATTTCCATGGTTTTAGCAGCAAAATGGTAGTTTTTCCCTCGGGGCAATCACCCGATATATTATATAATATTATAATCCGGTCCCGAAAACCAACACAATTTTATATTTGGTTGGTACTCGGACCAATATCACGATGCGGCAGCAGTGAAGAAGGACCGCGCTCGCCGATAACGGTTTCTGGATAAGCCGGTCGCCACCATATAAAAACACTAAACATATAATATATTATATCTATATATTACACATTATTTTACACGAATGTATACACATATACACTGTGGGCGAGTCGCCGTGGTGCGGGTCCTTACTCCTCGCATCGGACGTGATTTATAGGTGGTTCGTTTCGATTTTAAGTATTCCAAAACTAAATGATAAAAGCCACACGATTTGTAATGAACCAGGTGACACACACGTGGATGATATCATTATACAATAATATATTATACTATTGGTTGTACATAATAGTATAATATACAGGTACAGTGAGCGGTGGGGATATAACGACGTTTCCACTGCTGGCTCTTCTCTGTACCATATATTTTATCGTACTCGGTAAATAGATATAATAATATCTTCCATTGTACACACACATCTATATATATATATATGATATGTGTTTATAGTAAAACAGAAACCGTACATAGTGTGTGATAGCTATACAGTGTATAAAATGTTTGTTGGTCATTATTTCAGTTTACGTAGTGTTATAAACCCGAGTCGACAATATTGGATGTATCATATTATTGTACTAGGTATACTAGGTATACTGCATGTCGTGAGAAATTTAATACGATAAATATAATAGTATATATCAGTGGGTTCGGTTAGTTTTATAACTATTGTTTATACTTCTAGGTTCTTCTGGGTACATATATATGTAGTATAGTTTTTTTCTACTTCAAGAAAAAAAGATTTTTTCAGAGATACCTATATACTCATATTACTGTGTAGCTTTATGTATACCTATTTAGTAATTATTAATTATATATTATTAAACGTATACATTTATATTAGCAGAAAAATGACTGCAGTATTGTACCCATCTTTCGTATATTTACTTTTATATGTGTAATTGTGTGTTTCTCTCTATATTAAATATTATTATCTTTTAGCTTATATTATACGCCAACGATTGATATAAATCAATTTATTATATGCTATAATATGAATGACTCTGACTTGTGTGCACAGTTAACGCAATTACGCATATTATATTACATTACAATTTGTAGTATTTAGGATATAAATAAGGAAAGAGGTTCGTTTACGAAAAAATTAAACCAATATTTAATAACGACGGTTCGAGAACTCGAGTATAATAATGTGAAGACTGGAAAAATGTGTTGATTTTGAAATAATATATTTTACAATATCCGCTCGGTCAGCAAAATATCAATTGCAACTGGAAATCGATTTAAAAAAAAACTTAAAAAAAAAAATACCCATATCAAGCGTATTTAACAAAATAATACATTGTAGGTAGTAAAAAAAAAAAAAAAACAATCACGGTCCGATTAAAATAATAGGGATGAAAAGTGATTGTGACTCGGCAAAACGGTGTGTACGCGCGCGAGCATCAAGGATTATCCACTTGCAGATATACTGCACATTTGCGATAAGGAATAATTATTCCTGGCGAATCCTGCCAGGATAGTCGAGTACTATACATAATATTATATTATAATATTAGGTTTATTATTATAAATACCCCTACAGACACCGCGAACGCATAGTCAGCCGCTGCACGTATACATAATAACATACATTTTGTACCTAATCACTAATCAGCTAATACCTACCCCATCTGTATACGAGTAAGTATTGTGTGAATATTTATGTTTAAAAAAAAAATTTACAAGCACTCACAAAACGGTCGTATTATATTATTATTGTTTGTAGGTCAGGGACGCAGATTTTAGTCCTCGAGCCTGCGCAACTATATTGCATGCGTTCGGATATCACATATTATTATATAGGTAGGTAAGCGTTGCTGTATAGTAGTATTCTCTTGGAAAAAAAATGACACAAAAACGATGAGAAAGCGTATTCTGATGTAGGGGTATTATATATATATATTATCCATGTGAGAATTATCATATAATAATATAATACCATTATATGATAATTCTCACACAGAGACGCTGCAGTGTACCCACCTAATTGTTTAAGCATAACATACTGAATTACGCGACGCGAGCATTTTGCGATACGTTTTATTTATTTATTTATTATTAGTCGATTTGACATAAACATATTTTTTTCTCCGTCTACCGCATTCCCACATCGTCCCACTCACGGCCGTCGTCAGTGCGGTCTCCTGCATCCCCGTGTGCCATTCATGCGGCTAGTGAATTATTATTGCATATTATGTATATTAATGTCTAACATTTTGTTATTAATGCAATCCTGTGTACCTATACCGTTAAAATCGCGAATAGCTAACGTGTATATTTTTTTTTTTCAAACGTGGAAATTTCAACGCTTATCGCCCGCCTCGTATCATTGCGCGTTCGCGACGCGACGCGATTAGATAAAATTAATAATAATAATAATAAAAAAAAAAACAATATAATAAGTAACACCAGCACTCGAAGTAAAAATAAAGAAAAACCGTGTTTGGCGGGCGCGCGTTTCGGAGCGGAGGTGGCAAAAGAACAATAATGTTCGTTTGAAAAAATATATAATTTACAATTTAAAATATACTTAAAAAAAAAAAAAAAACAATAAACGTCTGAAACCGAACGTATGTTACAAGTCCGTACGAGCGATACAACACACGCCGCGTTGTTACAACAATGTATATCTACAATATTATTGTGTTTAGTGCTATACCATAGCTAACGCGTTTACCTGTACCGTACACGGTATCGCACGGTCGGCGCTCGTTATCTTATCTCGGTGTGTGTGTGTACCCGCGCCCAACCCACCTGTGTAAAATAATAATTATTATTATCTTTACAATATAATAATAATATGTAGGTATATTTAATGTGTATCGTCGTCGTCTTATGGCCGATACGCGCGTGTTTACAATAAATGAAAAAAAAAAACACCGGCTGCAATTGGTGTATCTGCAGCAGCAGTCGGTACAGGTGTGTTTCCGTAATGGGTAATCGAATCGACTGGTAAAAAATAATTCCAAATTTGTCGACACGTAAAAATATGATATTATTACCTATGTACAGGTCGCGCGAGCCCCACACGTGTGCGAGAGTTTTTCAAAAATACGAGGCCTTATTTCTCGAGCGTTAATGTATACGTAGGAGATTCGATCCCGGCTGTGTGCAGTTTTTTGCCCCAACACACTCATCAAATATGATGTCGATATTGTCCACTTACTGGAGACAATTACTCTAGTATAGGTATACTTGTCATACAATACCATCCTAGAATTTATAACCACGGATCAAAGTCTGAAAACATCATGTTTGATGTATTTATTATTATATAGGTACCTACTCGAACATGATTTTTCCACTTTTTGAGATGTTCAACTTAAAAATACCATTTTGCATATTTTAATCTAGTTCCTACGTACAGCGAATCGAGTTTTATCCCGATAGTAGTTTTGAAAACAGATTTTATTTTGACGTTTATAGGCAACTTTGGGGATCCCTCAAGACACCATTTATCATTTATTATTTCGAAAAAGAAAAAATCTCCTTTTTTTTTTTAGAAATTTCGATGTAAAAATATAGTTTTAAATAATTTAAAAAATTCTCTAAAGATTCAAAAGATAGAATTAAAAACAAATCCAAAAATATTTTAAAAGTTATCATCGGAGTTGAGTTAAGTCAGTAACGCCGTGTATAGCTCTAATATTTTGCTCTAAAAAACTTAAGTGTGAAATCTTCTTAAATAAGCGCATGTACATTAAACTCCTTAAAAAACGCTCGGTATCGAATACACTCCATTGCATCTCATCGGCGCATTTTTCTATTATTTTACGAAATACATTCGAACTTTCGAAGCGTACCAGTCGGCGCAAGGAAGGTCCTTGGGATCGCCTCCTTCTCCTAAGCCTGAAGTATTTCTAAAAAATTGTATATTGCTAAAAACAAAATTTAAACAAATCCCCCCTCCAGCTGCACAACTATAATAATAATATTAGAAAATCATAAATATAATGCACAAATATTAATTCCTGCAAACTCGGGCAATCATTTCAATTACGGTTAGGCAAGTATGGTGCAACAAACCCTCCCCCGAATTCAAAGTGCGATTAGTATAGAGTTTTTGCGCATATTACCTATAAATAAAACATAAGTTATTATAAATTAATAATTGTAATACACGAAATGATGAATGAATACGATGACACGTATTATTGTTGCGGTCGACTCCGTCGCATTATTATATATCGATCCGATGTATTATACGTTATTGTGATATTTATTATTGATCAGACGTTAAATTATATTGATTTAACGGGTTGTGTGGATGCATACATTATTAATATATTATATATTTTTTACTCACACACCATATTTTCATATAGGTAGGTAAACTGGAAATATTTCGAGAGACAAAATCATGGGTGTCCTTATAGGCAACATTTTAGACGTGGGGCTAAAAAAAAAAGAATTTTCTCAATGTAAACTAAATAAATATGTTTAGTGTTATTTCAACATTTTATACGAATGTAAATAATAAGCAATTACATTCCATTTCTTCTAATAATAATGAATACCAGCTATACTTATTGTATAAACAGCTAAAAGCATTTTGATAAATACAGAAAAAAAATTTAAAGAAATAACCATATTACAATAACGCTCGTATAATCAAATTGTATTATTCACATTATTATCATTCGTGCAAGAAGGATAGGGCCCCTAATCACCCCCCCCCCTCCCCCAATGGGAACGCATATCCACTTTGGTGGTATCGTGGCTTATATATATATTTTTTTTTTTAGTCTTATGAACGTGAACATGTTGTACGTGCCTGTATAAAATATACATTTTTTTCTTAACCACAAATACCTATATAGAAAAATTACAAAAATGTTTCGTTAATGATATTTCGATCGTTTGATGGCACCCAATAATTATTTACATAGAAAAAAATTCCACGGCGACGCATTAGCCTAATGAAAATCGCTATTTACGATTAATATTGTATTATTCACGTTATAGGCGCATATAGATTCCAAACGATATTCTATGCTATACGACCGTGTGCCGCGTGTACATAAATTCGTTTTTAATTAGTTGTTCATGGAGTTTTAACGGCATCTAGCATAGTTTCCATCATCTAGATTACTCGTCGCGTATCTTAAGTAACATCTTAAATACTATATATAAATAATATATATGTACATAATATTATGTATACATATGTATATATATATATGTATGTCGTAGGTATCTCGCCGCACACACTCATTTTTAATCGGCTATTGTTTGAGAGCCAATCACGATCCGTCCAAGTTCCTCGGAAAATATCGTTTGGTAAAAAACAAAAAAAATATGAACGATCGGTAGGTATAATATGGCATATTGCAAGTAAACGGGCACAATGTGATTTTGCGCGTTATTAAGAAAAAAAATGTACATAATACAATATATATATATATATAGGCATTAGAGTCGTTTAGAACGGGTGGAAAAAAACAAAAACGAAAATCTCGGTAAACTTTTGTCTTATCGTTCGCGTATCGAACATTTGTATGAATATCATATAATAGATAAATATCATCTCGTCGAACCGAATACCAAACCGGTTGGATGGCTTTCGAGACAATAGCCAACGCGGTTTATAGGTTCGTATTCCGTGTGCCTATTATAATACATATTATTATATATCGACGGCTTACTAATTGTCGACCAAACAGATTGCAGCGTGTACAACAGGTAGGTACAACAACAACAACAACAATAATAATAATAATAATAATAATAAAATAATATTATATTATTTAACTTTCGTCGCGGTTTATTATAATAATTATAATAATAATATTATTATTATCATCATCACGTGTGCTTAAGTCGTGCTCGATCTTTATTTCGGTGGTTCGGAATCTCACACGTCGAGTAATCGAATAAAATATGATGCGTGAATCTCAAACGACAGACGGGGCAGGGGGACATTTTTTATCACCTTGGGTGGTGACTTTTTTTATGTGTCACCGATCATTTCTGCAGACGCGTCTAGACGGTCTTAAATCGACATAAGAAATTTAAAAAAAAAATCATTGCGATAATTAAGTTTTTTTTTGGTACACTTGGACGTTTATTATTTCTTTTCAATACAAATTTAACAATATAATATGTTCTTACGGTATATTATTACATCGCAAGCCACGGAAGAAACAAAAGCTAACGCGATACAATAGTAAATCCAATATTTCCCGTTGAAGCTTTCAGCCCGCACTATTATATAATATGCCTAGTATAATAATATATTCGTTCCGTAAGTCCCAAGAACATCGTTTAAGATCGTGGAATTCGTAAGAATTAGCAAAGTAAAAATAGAATTCTATGAGACTTCTATTTCGTATTATTCCGCATTACTATATAGTTTTAATGTGGGTACATATACCTAAAAGTTCTATCTGGAGTTAGTTGTACTTATATATCTAGACGCGAATATATATTTATAGGTTGGTGCGCTATTACTAAGGTTTCTATACATGTATAATTCCACAAAACGATCTATATAATAATTTATATGGTTGGAAAACTATTAAAGTTTAAAGACTGCGGACGGCTTGTGCAGGTATATGATTTGCGCGATTACATTATGATAATCGTGTAAACGAAAATGTGATCAAACATTTTATTTTCACAAATAATTTTATACTTGTGTGAATTCTGTCGCTCCTCTAAAATAAAACTGAAGTTGGTTGCACAAAATATGAAGACAGACGTTTGAACGTGCAATAATAATGATTACATTTTGATGTTTGCAGTGTAAGTATTTAGTAGAAGTCATATGCATGCAGCCATGCAGGTTGCGTGGATAAAACTAAACACCAAATTAATTTTCCAGACAATATAATTTTCTCGGTGTTGTATAAGAATATTATGTGAAAATTACTTAGTATGATATTAGCGCTCTTTCCCCCTTCCCTCCCCTCAAAATAAGTGACAGCGGATACATAGATTATAAGTACCCATATCAGTCTTTTGTGTCAGTGCAACTAATCTTAAATTGTCTTTTACGATTTCAACAGCTGGCGAGGACAGCGAATGGGTGACGAACGAGGAAGTGGTCGGCGGTAGCGACGCGACTGCAAAATGTGAGGTGAAAACAGAACAAATTCAGCAACCGTCGCCGCCGTCGCGACCGGAACCGGAAGAGCCAACACCGGCCAGCAACCCGCATCCAACGCTAAGACTCAATCCGAATTTGGCTACCGACCCGGCCAGATGGTCTCCGGCGGACAAGCCGTCACCTCCCGAACCTCCGCCGCCCCCACCACCGCCGCTTACGGCGACAGTAACGTCCGCCGCAGCCGCGTCATCATCGGCATCTTCCACGTCGTCTTCGTCGTCTTCGTCTTCGTCGCTGTCGTCATCGGCGATTGGCGATCCGACTCATAACGTGGTAACAATTACCGCGCCTAGAGGTATGCATAAATTATGGTCAACATATTACATTTTTTGAACATTGCTGTTTCTGAAAACGCCTCTTTATTGGGAACCACCCGCTTTTTAAGGGGTTTGATATAGGCAATTTTAATACAGTTTTGAAAAAAGTAAATTAAATTGTCAAATCTTGAGTATGAGTATAACTACGTAAAAATTAATTTAAAGTAACTATTACTTGAGTTGAGGTCCATAACTTGCCATTGTTGGCTGTCACGTAGTTACGCACGAGGTTATAACTTTCAAAAATAGTTTTGATATTATATGATCATTAAACACAAAAAATGTTAATATTGTTACGTTTCACACACTTAAAAAACGTTTTCTTGTCAATACGAAATCAAAATCACAAAAACACCGCGATGCACAAAATATTGTCGTATACTCGTATTTAAACCTGGTCTTGAGTGGTTCTGAGCGAAACGGATTTCACAAACAATATGAAATAGTCTCGATATCATTAAAATATAATTGACTTATTGAGATGGTTTTTAATTTTTTGGGTACTGCCAGTAGCATAGAGCATTGTTTAGAAACTGTTGATATTTTCAAAAACATTTTTATCATTTCCAAATGCTATCAACCAAATTACAGATGTTAATAATTTACATATTCGTCATATCGAATATGTACTTATATATCTATATGTATATTTATAGAGTAACGCAATACTTAGGTCAAGTACACAGAAAATTGTATAAAAAAATCCGTACTGATATAATATTACACACATATTTTTATAAACATGTCTATCTAACCCGGTAAACTAATTTTCCAGGTCGAATTTTTTTTTTATCGAAGTGATTTATCGTATTCTTAACTAATTGTTTTTACAATATTAGTCAGCGAATTGTTGATATACTCTACACTAAGTGCTCGATTAGAATTTACAATAAAAATAACGGTAAAATATTAGATTTTTTTGTGAACATATTTATATCAAATTGTATAGTAGTTATTTCCAAATTCCCGGACATCGAACGACAATAATAATTTTAATAAAATAAAATGTAGAATAACTGCAAGCCGTGTTGCATTCCAAAATATGTAAGCGTATACACATAATGTATGCGTTTATGATATAATATTATTCTCTACGTCAGTATACGGATAGCTAAATGTTATTGATGCTGTATCGTTTTTTAGGTGAAAAATGGCTAATTCAGCTAATAGTTAATAAAAATAAACCATCCGTCTCAAAATGTCACCACACGTTAAAATATAAACGTATTCGGTCGTCCGCGCTTGTAACAGATACCTGCCTATTATTATTATCATTATTATCATTATTATTACTATTATTATTATTATTATTATTATCATAATCATAAATCGTACGTTCACCACATATCATATTATATCTGTGGCGTATTTGTTTGCAGCAATTCAAATATTCATCTGCAATCCGTGCGGGATACGATTCAGTTCGCTGAGCACGTTGGACGCCCATCAGACGTACTATTGTTCGCGCAGACACAAAAAAGGTAATAATATAATAATATATAGTATTATATGTGAAAAAAAAAAATAAAAAAAACGTTGAGTTCGTAGAAACGCGTAGAATGCACCTATATTGTAGACGTGCATCGCTGCGGTGCAATTTCAGAGTCTTCGTAAATTTATCGGACTTTCCGGACTTTGGTGCAGTATGTAGGTTCGGAAGAATCACATCGATATTCCAATATATTATTATATGGGACTGGTGTAGGTTTAAATTTCCGAATTCTTAGAATTTTTTTATTAAAAAATTAAAAACCGGGATACTCGATCTGCAGCTGCATAGTAATTGCTACCTATACTGTAGGGTTTGAATGTACTTACACCATCGTTAAGTATATAGGCCACTGCTTATCGGATGCACTTCTTTATTGCATTCTGTAATATAATACAATTCTGAGCAAACTTCGGTATGATAAACAATATAACAATTGCTGTTAAGTTATACGACGTTATGTATTCTATAGGCATACATTTTGTTAATAAATTGGAGGGCCTATAGAAATATCTTTTGTCAATTGTATTTGATAACCTATATAGGCTATATATACAGTAATCCGGGAAAATTTTCAAGAAACATATTTTAATTTTGTATGAAGTTTATTTCAAATAGACTTTAGTTTTTTTACCTTTTAGTTTAACATGATTCACATTTAAATATTCTTAATAACATAAAAAGCTCAATTTGAAGAGTTTATAAGAGTTCAATATCAATATCAAAAAAAATGAAAATTATTAACTCTTTTTTAAGTTAATTTTAATACGAATTAAAGTATATATCAGGCATTTTATTAAATTACCAAGATAGTCAGTGACATGACCTACAATTGGTATACAGTTATAGGTATATTTTGGTATAGAACACATTTGGGATCAAATCCCCGTAAAATGACATATTGACATCATCATATTATAATAGAAAAAGTGTAGAAATAAAATAATAAATTACTTAAAATCGCGAAAAAAACTTTTGCTCCCCATAGCTCCGCTAAGAATTTAAAATGTATTAATAATTACTTACATAAAGATACTCGTATTATTATTGTTTCATATAAAAAATAACTTCCTACAATACGGAAATTTTTAGTGCGTATCGTAAATAATATATAATTATAGGTACCTAATCATAAAATACTACATTCCATAATTATTATCGTATTGTAATCATCTAATTTTTTTTTTGTTTTTTACCCGGTATCAATATGTTCCTGGTCACATGGTCTTGCAAATTTTCTCAGATAAAATATATTATCGGTTTATCGGGTTGAATTTATAGATTTTGTAAACTTGGCGTAGCCATGATTTTTCTTGGAGAGGAGCTGCTGATAATTTGTCACTCTTAAGGCTCTTTATTAACTAAACATTTTAGATTTTTGCAGCAATCTCCGGACAAAATTATAACTTAAATATACCTGGTCTGCAACGCTTACGCGTAATGTATAGAACTCTGAAAGCATAGTTTTTAAAATTTCGAAGAGGACTGCAGCTCCCCCCTCCAGACCCCTACCACGTCTACGTCACTGAACTATTTGTGGTAGTTATTATGTAAAGAAATAAAAAGGTGGTAGGATTACTGGACTTGTCGGATTATCACGTGACCGGATTGCCGACGACACCCCACTGCGTATAACATATTATTTTAACATTTACGCTTATGTGATAAATTATTTACCATCGACAGATTCGGAGTCGGACGACGTCAAGTTACCGATGGCCGTTGAATCGGACGAAATGACTCTGGGCAACGACACGGATAGCCGTCCGTCTTCCGTCGAGCCGTCTTCCAAGGCGATGAGAACTGGGAAACAGTACAAGTGCCCTCACTGTTCGTACAGCGCCGACAAGAAAGTACGTGTCTACTTATTTTTGGACTTGACGTCTCGTGACTTTGACGGACGAGATTATGATCGATTAATTATTATTCGATGATAATATAAATATGCAATGCAATATAATATGATAATGCGCACACTGTTATAAGTTACTTATTATAATTATTGTAATAACCATAACGTTGAAATGTAACTTCTTTGAAACGGTGAAATCTAGGTAGGTACCCTGATTTTACTCGATTTCTTGCAAAAAAAAAAAAAAATGTTTAGCTTTTATTAAGCGAAGAATAGTGGAATAGATTATGGTTACTAGTGTATTGTGAATTTTAAAGCAACGATACCTATTCACCCAAAAATTGTTAGGATTATGTTTAAAAAAAAATTCGAGCTAACTTGTATCAATTTATGTTTCTTCAATGACTTCTGTCAAAAGTAACAACTGTATATTTTATTCCCAATTAGAATGTATTATGATATGCTTTTTCACCAAATCACAATTATTAGGGTTAACTTAAAAGAGAATAAATATATGGGCCATTCTCTCAAAAACTAAAATTTTATGTAAATACTAAATACCTACTAAAATAAATGTATACTCTAAATTTCAAAATATTTAATTTTTTTAATTATTTGCATTCCCTCTTTAAAATATTTTAACATCGTTCGCGTGGTTATGTATAAGAATATAACATAATATACAAAATAGAAAAACACGATTGATGCTTGGAATATTGGTACGGTCCATACAATTTATAACAAGAGAAAAAAAAACGCGGGAAACTGGTACTATTCAAAATTTAATTGTCAGGGGTTCTAAAATATTTACAATGTTTATAATAATATAATTTTGATAAATTAAAATCGTCAACAAGTTAAATATGAATAATACTTAAAACAAAAAAAAATAATGTTAGCAATCGAAATGAACAAAAAACACAAATAGGTACATACAAAGTAGCCGGCAGCTAAATTAATATAAAATATAGGTACAATAAATATAATATAATATAATTTATGATTAATAATTATTATTTCATATACTTTGCTACATTATTTAAAAATTGTTCTATTTGAATTTCTTTATTTTTGAAGCTCTCATGTTCGTTATGTAATTGTCTTGCAAAATATTTTTTTTTCAACAAACAGGTCATTTGTTGCACTCGTAGCAGCGATTTTGAAATCCATAATTACATATTTTTGTTTTTAAACTTGAGGAACTTGAATGCATTTAATGATGACTTTTTGTAAGACAGTTGTATATGGTTTTTTTTACTTATTTGATACAAACGAGTACACACAAGTAGATACTTATATTATACTCTCCTAGTATATCACCCACATTTGTTGAAAAACATATTAGATGAACACTTGAATGTACCATCCATAAACCATGATTCAGATTTTGTTGGAATATTCATGGCAAAGTCAGAAGCAAATAACAAAGTTATTGAATCAGGTTGCTCACTGACAAATATTATGAATGACATAGATTCAGCCCCCATTGTAGTTTTCCACTCTTCGGAGATATTGAAATCAGAATTTATTGGTTCTCTAGGTATGGCGGTAATTTCGAATATTTCGTTTTAACGAAGAAAAATTTCCGACTGCTACAGCTGTATCCTCTGTACACATACAATCATATAATTACATCTCAGTTTCCCATCGATCGTCGGTGAAATAAAATTAAAAATAATTGTTGATATTTTAGTCCTTTTTTTCATAAAAGTTTAGGGCACCTTGACTATTGCGGGCCGTACCAGTATTCCGCGTTTATAAAGACCTTACCAGTTTTCCGTTTACCAACACGATTGAACTAAATATTATGGTTTTAGAAATGTTGTGTTACAAAATGCAAAATGCAAATTGCAAATGAAATAAAAGTTTTTGAATCGTTTTCAAACAGCAATAATGTAAATTTAGAAATTTAAAATAAATAAATTGATTATACATACCATTATTACCCTGTATATTATATTTTGTACATTGTTATGTTGGTACAATTATCTCACAAATAATTTTCGTTTAAACATTGAATTTAGGCATACCTAGCACATATTGTATAAATTGTATTTTCTACATAATGCTGTATTATTAAGAGAGATAAATGTAGTAAATACATATTTAATATCGTTACCAGCTAAACATTATAATATGTATACCATTATGGGTAGATATTAATTACCTTTTAATACAATATGTATAATAGAGAAAATATAAACTGATGGTAGATAACAATTTAATTAAAACACCCCTATTTGTGTAACAAACAAAATAAAGTATTTTTGTTTTTTTATCTCGGTTAAATGCATAGATATTTTAATACTAATTTACAAATCATAATAATATGAACGTTCTAGACAACAATAATAATATGCTGTGCTATGCATTTACTAGTCTCAATAATTTCAAAAACACTCAGTCTGCTCGCCAGTACTGTGGACCATTATAATATTATTATTGTTGCTTCGATTTGCTTAGTCCCGAAAATAATTATGAAACACAACAAATGAAATGAAAACAAAGAAAATAATATATATTAGAGATAAATAAAATACGTGACGACATGCCAAGATCTGTTATCTTTGTTTCTCACGCACGTATAATAACGTAGTTAAATCCCGTTCGGTAAATCCAAAACTGAAGGCTTATAAGTTAAAGATAATATTATTACAGCAATTTACATACTATAAAACACACAGAGATGTGAACATTTTGTTATTTCTTTATATTATATCATTGTATCTAAATAACTAATTTTTCGATTTTGTTTTACATATAATATTATTGTATAGGTACTTAACTCATAAATCAATCGGATTGATATTTGCTTTCGTTCAAAATCAAAATAATGTGTTTACTTGTTTACTCGGTTAAGTGGCTATAATAGTAGCTACAAATTATAAATGTATAAAGCAATAATATAATTTATTTTATTCATACGTTCATAATATTATAACGAGCGTGAAAGAGAAAACACAATATCCTGGGTGGTATCATCTTCGATTTTGATATTAACTGAGACATGATGACTTGGCATGAGGTTATTGGTATATTAGCAAACGTTTCAATACATGTCTAATCGATCAATATTTAAATTAGTCAACGTTATAGAAAATATACAAGTCACGTGTTTTGAAATCGCTGAATAACTTTTTTGATATTATGTTTCAATTATAATTCACAAATTAAGTTTACATTTTAAAACACGGCCTAAAAATAACCGTGGTAGTGGATGATTAATATTAGATAATACTTTTTACACAACTGTTGTAAAAATTGGGCAACTAATAACTATGTTATAGCTATATGAAAATAACCTGCACGCGGACACAGACACACACACAAACACACCCATATACACACACTTACACAATACATGCATACAGAGTGATTGTTTTATCATGGATCTGCCAATATCGTAGAAAATTCGACATTTTAAATATTTATATAAATGATATTTTTCTTACTTTTAAAAACACACTTTTTTACAATTTTCTATGATAATCAAAATTTGTTCTTAAAATAAATATAAATCTTTGTATATTTACTCTAAATTATTATTATTGCCTGATCCACGACGAAGAAATCACCTACAAGTTCAATTTACTACCATAACCTGTCTATGCATATAATCAATGATATAGTTTCAAAGTAGGTGCCTATAAAATGGATAGATAAAAATATTCCTTGTCAAAACAATTCATCAAGACAAAATATTCCTATAATTAAAAAGCATACTTATTATTATTATTATCAATAAAAACATCACTTTTCTATATTTATAGTGTTGTATATTGGGTACTTTTATATATTTTTCTTAAATTAATGATGACGATTGTAGACCAAATTTTGTCTGGTATGGCATAGCAACAATTGAATTAAATATTATTTCACATATCTTTATATTATTATAATATAGCATTTTTATCCATAAATGCAATTTTTATCATTTTTTTATTTTATAGGACATTTTTTTAGCAAATTGTATACATATTATATTGTAATTTGTAGTATTATATTATATTAAAAATTGAGTTCCACCTATAGTACCTATACTCATAGGTAGTGTCAGTCGTATATAGATACGTATATTATTCGTTCAAAGTATGTCATGTATTTAATAATATGGTTTTAAGAGCAAGCTTTGATATTTTTTGGGCATATTATTATTGTTGTTTATTGCATTAGATATAGGTACAGAGTTTTGTACAGATTATACAGTCACAAATGCATGTCCCGACCATCACATTAATAATATTATAATATCGTGGCCGTGGGAAGTCAGTTTGAGGGTACTTTTATATATAATATCATATACAGTATATTGAGTGCTTTCACAGGGTTCGCGAACTTAACCTCGCGATATAATATAATCGAAATTAAAATGTCTGCTCGTATTTCCGCAGGTGAGCTTGAACAGGCACATGCGCATGCATTCCATATCTCCGGTGTCGGTGCAATCGCCACCGTGTCCGTCGGACAACGCGGACCCGTCGGTGGTGGACCGTTACTGCCAAAACTGCGACATCCGGTTCTCTAACCTGCGCACGTACCAGGCGCACAAGACGCATTACTGCAACACGCGGCACGTGGTCAAGCCGACCCCGTCCAGCTCGCCGATGCCCAACAACCCGTCGCCCACCGGCGTGGTGCCCACTTACCTGGCGCTGCCCACTAATCCTGTCATAGTAGTTCCTTACACACTCGTACAAAACGCAAGCGTCCTGTCCGCGTTGTCGGCTGATATAGGCCCGTCCCCGCCCACCGACACCGCTTGCATCGTCCTGTCCGACGGCACGCTGCAGCCCATCGCGCAGGCACTGGTGCCCACGAAGTTTGGCATGATCGCCAACAGCGACAACATACAGAGAGACAACTCTCAGTCTCCGCCGGAAGAATTCTTTTCGCCGGTAAGTAATGGCAATAGTGATAATCTTAATTATTATCAGGTCGAGTGCCAGTACAAAAACCGTAATTTTCGTCATATGGCGTCACTACGTAGGGAAGTTTATGGATTACCCTATACATGATGTGATAGGTACGTTTTGTCAATAAAGCGCCACTTGAATGGTTTTCAAGTCATACACTCGCGTACAGCTATTTACTTTTTTTGTCGCCGTGGAGGGTCTCCGAGACCATCATATTATATAGGTATAACATAATATATTATGAATTTATCTTATGGTCATCAAAAATAGTGTGTCGTGTAGGACAAAGTTAATTTTTAGGCAAACCTCGCTGTGAACCTGAGAAAAAAACATTTTGACATATATAATATATATGTGACACAGGGTCAATGTGCCCTATGCGCGTGGCGCATAACACCTGATATTTTATTATATATTGTAAATTCGTTTGTGATTCGCTTCGAAAAACGTGCCCGATTAGAACTTGACAAAAATCGTTTTCCACGTGAATTATTATAATATTATATTCTAATCATTATTATTGCATTAACGTTACGGTTGGACGAAGTTCAGAACCAAGTATACTATCATAGCAACTCTGGCGTTTCTATTACCTATAATAGTTGTTATGCAAGAGAAGTCGAAATCTATGCTGAAACGAAATATAAACAAATGCCATATACTTGTCGATGTTGCTCGATATCACAGCGAATTTAATGATTTTTTTTTCCAAGAAAAAGAGTCAGTTTTTATCAAAATTTGTTTTAAATTGTTACTATAAATATATACTGTCTTCAAATATTCTCGCATTTAAGTACTTTTTTTTTCATGTTTTGAACAGACAGCAACTATGCAAAAATTAGGTTAGGACATACTCTCAAAGATAGCACCATTTTCAACAAAATGTTCTGTTGAACGATATATTTTTGGTAACCAAAATAAATCCGAACCAAATATATTTAATTCTACATAACGAAATACTTTATAATATGAATTTTTTATTGCCCACAAGACTTAGTACTATGAAAGTCACGCTGTATTTAATATACCGCGGCATCTTATAATTTAGTGTATTCAATTCACAGCCCAATAGAAAATTCTATTATTATGTCAAATTATTCGTTATCTTGAATGGGATTGATATCACCTTGAAACGACTTAACATTTCTAAGTTTCGATGTCTCAAACTTATTTCTGCTATTCTTGATAATCGACATAATGAGACCTTGTACTGTATGAGCCTGTAAAAAACAACAGATATACAACCCTTATTTAGGATATAAAAACGTGTTCGATACAAGTGTATAATTGACTTACACTGTCGTCGTTGTTCTAGCCCAAAAAGGCGGAGTCCATCAGCCCGGAGACAAAGGTGAGACCGGCGGCGCAACCATCGTCGCCGCTTGACCTGCGGCTGAAACGCGTGCCAAAATCGTCGCAGGACGCCGCCGGTTGCACGGACGGAGAGGAGGAAAAGGAGAACAGGCGGAGCGATGGTAATGTGACGGACGCCGAGGACATAGTGTGCGCGCCGTCTATCCCGTGCATGATACTGTCGCCGTCGTCCTCCCCGACTTCCGGTGGCGGCGGCGACGGAAGTGGCGGAAACAGGACCCCACAACACCGGTCCGGTGCGCACCATCACCATCACATCCAGCAACTGCAACAGCAGCACCAACAGCAACAGCAACTGCAGCACCACCAACAACTGCAACAGCAGCAGCACGTCAATCGCAGTCACAACCAGCTGCCGCTGCAGCCGCCGACCAACGGCATGGTGCAGCACAGCGGCAAACATATTCCGTCAGCGGCCGCTTACGAAGGCATCGACCGGAACGGCGGAAAGTTCAGCGTATCTAGTCTGTTGCACGCGCCCGGCAGTCGGCTGCAGGATGGCATCAAGCAGGAACCGGCCAACAACGGTGAGTCGCCGCACCACATGATGCACCACAGGTTCAGCGCGATGCACAAGTCGCTGCTGTCCTCAGGCGCCGTGGCCCCGATGCCACCCGGCGTCCAGCCGCGCGGCATCAGCGAACTTCTCAGCCCGGCCGCCGTGTTGCCGTACTTTGCGCCTGACATGACACTCAGACTGACTCCGAACTCGGCGCAGGATGGTGCTGGTGGTGGCATGCCACCTGCTCACCATCAGTTCTACTTGAAACAGGGCCCGTCCAAGTGCGAGAGCTGCAACATTGTGTTCTGCAAGTACGAGAACTTCTTGGCCCACAAGAAGCACTATTGCGCATCCCGCCCGCCCCCGGACGGCGGGGACGGTGAAGCGGACAAGACGAGTCCCGAAGGGTCGCCCGGACCAAAGCCGCTGACGGTTTCGTCGCCACAGTCGTCCAAGGACAGTGTCAGCCCCACGCCGGTGCTTAAGCCGCCCATGATTCAGTTCATATGCTCCACGTGCGGCGTCAAGTTCTCGTCATTCGACAATCTCACTACGCATCAGACATTTTACTGCCCGAACAGGACGGCCGTGGCGCTGCAGGAACCGGCGGCAGACAATAAGGTGGCACCGCCACCGTCAAAGTGTCCAAAGTGCAAAGTAAGTGTGTCGAACTTGGGTTAAATCGGGGATGGGGATCGGGGGTTGACAATGCGGGAACGGCCATCGCCGTCAAATTTTTCAAAGTCTGCGTCGGGGGACCGACATTACGTATTTCATTAGTTGTAAATTTGGGCTTATCATCGACAGTTCCTTCATGATGCGGCGGCTCGCGAGGGTAGACTCTTCTATCCGAAGGCCCTCGAACAAGTTGTTTTCTGAATTTTCCGAATTTCTAAATGCAATTTCATTGGTGATCCCTGATATGGTGATGTGTACATACCTAACTAAATACAGTAAGACCTGGGACGGTGCATACTACAGTAGATGACGATAAAAAAATAACCCATTTGAGTAAAATACCTATCTATGTATGTATGACATGCTTTAACCACGGACGTTTTCCGCAGATGACCGTCGACGGGACACATCACCACCAGTGTCAGCCGACCAACTGTTGGAAGTGTCCGGTGTGTGGCGCCGTGTGCTCGAGTGCGTCTGCCGCTCAGAAACATTTGGACAACCACAACGGCATAAGGGCGTTCGTGTGCACCATCTGCCAGTACAAGGGCAACACACTCAGGGGTCTCAGAACGCATATCCGCATGCACTTCAACAAGCGGATGATTCCGGATCTCATGGTGAGCCATAATCCCAACGAGCCGTTTTCCGAGCGCTTCGTTTTTATAATGATATATTATCATCTTACTTGCTTAAGTCACTGGGCAAGTTCCCGCATTTAGCGACTAATATTTTTTGTGCGACGCGATAAATAAAGTTTGTCGCTCCCTATATGATTGCGTTATATATACAAAACGTTAGTATATATGCTTAATACATTAGAATCACTTTAAATAAGTATATTATTTTGTATGCGCATATTTAAAGTAGAAATCCTCAGGGATGGATGTACACCATCTCTATCCCTATGGACATTTTTTTTCCATATAATAATATAGAAATAAATTATTTTATTAGGACTTTATATAAGTATACATATCTTATGTGCCATAATTGTTTAAAAAAAAACTTAACATTGATCCGGTATCGATAATTGTTCAAGTTCATAGATCATAAGTCAGTCAAATTATTGCGAAAATATCATCTGAGATATGGGTACCAATCAATAATCATGTAATATGTGATTGATAATCAGAGATGATTTCTTGAGAAAAAATATGCCAATAGGTTCGTGCGTGATAACTGGTACGTTTAATGTTATATTATCCCAGTAACTGGCAATATCATTTTAATATTATTAAGGTAGCAACACTAAAAAAAAATCGTCTTACGCGGCCGTCTATTTTGTCTGACGCTAATATTATATCATCTCCGAGCGAAACCAATGTCATGAAATTCCAATAAGTTTGTCCAAAGAGCTATATTATTTTCGATTTTAAAATTGAAAAATGTATCATCATTTTTTTAAACCATATAATAACCGCTCAGAATCGTTTTCCGCATTCAATAATATTATATCATTGAACTCAAATTGAATACCATTCATTACAGCGACTTTCTAGACACCTAATGTACAGTAGAGCGACATCCACTAACCTCATTTTTTTAAACTTATTTTTACGCATTTATTACAACTCTAAATTAATACGATGGGCGATTGAACATTTATTGCTTTCCAATAATTATGATTTCTATTTGTATTTTAAAATTTATAAAACTGTGCTGTACCTAATGAAGTTATATATCAGGACATAAAAAAAAAATTCCATTATGTAAAGATGCCCCTGCGCCCTCCCCTAAATTCGGCCCTGGTTTTCTCCTACAGTTATGTGCATACGCCACTGTTGAAACATCATGTAAAGTGTCTGACAAATTTGACTTTTTTGTTTGCGCAGGAAGAAGATTACGTGACGTGCTTGATCGACGAGAACTCAGCATCATCGATGGTCGACGGACGCGCCAAAACGCCGACCACTTCGGATGCCGTGGACAAGCCGTCCGCGCCGTCCACCGTTCTCGTGAGGACTGCCACCGCCGTAGCCGCCGCAGCCGCCGCGGCCTCGTCGTCTTCGTTGTCGCCGTCACCGTCGTCGTCTTCGTCGTCCACAGCCGCGGCCGCCGCCGTCGTAGTGAACGACGAGCCGAAGGAGTTGGTGGTCGTCAAGCAGGAACCGGTCAACGGCATGGCCGCGCCGCCGACGACCGACGAGCCGGCCACCGGCGGCTACCGTCAGCAGCAGCAGCAGCACGAACTGCCGGCCGCGGCGCCGTCTGACGACCTGCTGCAGCAACAGCTCCCGCCGCCGCCGCCGACGCCACAGCTGCAGATGCAGACCGCCGGCGGCAACAAGCGGACCGGCGTGACCGCGAAATACTGCAAGGCGTGCGACATATCGTTCAACTATCTGTCCACGTTCATCGCGCACAAAAAGTACTATTGCCGGAACAGCACCGAGTACAAGTGCAACACGGAAAATGCCAAGACGGCGACCGTCACCTAGGTGACGCGTAACTCGCTCCCGACCTATAAATCGTACGATTGTCGTACCACACTTTTATTATTATTATTATTATCATTATTTTTATTTTTATTTATTATTATTATTATTATTATTATTATTATTATTATTATATTATCATTTATCATATTATATATGCTTACAACTCGCCGGCGATCGCGATCCTATAAAATATAATATTATAATATTGTTATATTATTCATTATAATATTAATATGACTACGAAGTTGACGAACAACCTGTTACAAACTGTACTTATATAAACGGTTATCGTACTGCAAGACGATTACTCTATTATTCTTCGTATACACCCCCATATATTAACTATTATTATTATTATGACGATGATGATAATTATCATGATTATTATCATCTATATGTTTACTATAAAATTTAAATATTATAATATACCGATTACATGCCGTGTCATAATGAAGGTTCATGTAATACGATGTAATATTATGTTAGAATCGATCATGTTTTAATGTATAATTTTTTTTTTTTAATATGAATAATTAAACAATTTAAAAATGTATCATTTCCAAACGTTGTTTTCATATTATATTGTGTTTGTTTTGTTTCTTTATTAACTATTATTTGCATTATTATTATATTATTATTATTATTATTATTATTATTATTATTATTTTTAGTTAATATTGTTCAGAGTAATCAACACCTATATTATTTCTTACATATATTATCATTATTACTATATAATATAATATTATTATTATTATTATTATTATTATTATTATGATTCTAACGAGTTAAAGTAGTATTTATGTTATAAGCGGTAACTATATATATATACAAATATCCATCCTCGTATATTATATTATATATTGTACAACGCGATTATTATTATGTTCTTATTTTATGGTATAATTATTATTATTAATATTATTATGGAAACGAAAAAAAAAACGTTTGATGTTTTTACTATAGACTGTTTAAAGTATATAAATATAATAACATTATAATAAATAGTCCTGCTGCATTATGCGTTTACGTGCCCGACGTTATATGTTGTTGTTGTTGTTGTTGCTGTGCCAGTATAGAAGTGGTATCGGTGTTGCGTCTTATATTTTGTGCCCCAATCGCTGTAATTCTATCCCCTCGATCGGAACGTATTATATACAGAAGAATCCGTAGAAAAACGATAATCTGCACCCTGCACGAACCTACGTTACGCGGACCCATTCGGTCTAGTCCGTCGTCCAGCACACGTCGTGCACGACAATTGCAATAATAATATTAATAATTATCGTCGTCGTCGTCGTCGTCGTCGTCGTTTTTGTCTTCGTCTCCTCCTTCGGCATCGGTGTCGTCTGTGCGGCGTGCAAACGATGGTTTTCAATTTCCCCGCGGTCGTGTGCGCGTTAGTGGCCATCGTCGTCGGCGGATGCCGGGCTGGCGTAAGTATAATAATATCGATGTATGAACTCTGAGCTTGACTTGAGGGTGGTCCGACGGAGTCCGTCTACTATTCAAAAGGCGTTTGTGCGTACCGGTACTTGGTATGAAAACTCTCGCCTCGTCGAAAATCGGTAGTCTGCAGGTAGGTCGCATCACTATCGTTGGGAAAATCGACCAAAAGTGTGGTCTGTTTGGGCGAGTGTTTATTCCGCGCCAAAAATATCGTTTGGTCGACTGAGTATGGTGAAGGTTTATCAATGTATGACGATAAACTGTAGAGTAATGTACATTGTCAATTAAAGGGGAAAAAAAGTAATAATAGAAAAACACATTGAGTATTCCATAGTAAATCGATACTTAATAACGAACTCTATTTCTTTAAAAAAATACTGCCATGTTGCAATGGAGGTATAGTATTGTAACATAGTAAAGTTACATTAAGTAAAAAATTAATAGAATAAAATCATATGCAATATGTATAATTTACAATTTTTTATGGACTCCGGCTTCAAAAATAAGTAATCTTGGTATAGTGGTATTATATTGGAGTATAGTGTACAGTGAACCATTGCAAAATAACAAAATCACTCGAGCTTTAAAGTGTATATCGCCGACGCGGGTAGATATAATTTCACTCGCCCAAACGGTATAAATGAATATCCAAATGGACTATTCATTTTTTGGTCAAAATTATTTTACTCTCGAAAACGATTGCTACAGACTCTCTTGTCACACACACCTCTATGCGACTATATATTCAATTATATTCTTCGATTTAAAATAGTTGTTATAAACTTCTATTGTACAATGAGTGACCCACTTAAGAAGTGTTTAAACACTCATTGTCTCAAAAAGTTTTAATATTTTTACATAATTTTAATATTCTGAAACAATAAATTATTGCGAAACAACATAATCGGGAAAAATTTCATTTTTACAATTTTTTATCGTTTCACTGTCTTAAGTTTTATATTTTTTTGAATGTCAACACATATTTGGAGGACCTGTAAAACCGGGTGACGAGTTCAAAAGTTATACTTTTTAACAAGTCTTAATGACGATTTACTTGTAAGAACAATAACGCAAAACGTTTACTAGACTAGAAATTTTTGTAAATATTTAAGCTAAAAACAAGATTGTGATGAACAACTGCATGAACATTGCTTAATCACTTTGACAAAATATTAATTTGACAATTATTTGACATAATTTATTCATTTTAATAGTTATATAAATAAACAATATGATACATTATGGAAAATGAATTATTACTATAACGATTATTTTATCGAATTTGTTTATTTTAATTACTTGTAATTTATGCATACATTATAATATTATAATATATTTAAAATGTTAAAGAGTATGTCAAAAATTGCAAATAATATTGTTACATTATTACACTTTTTTTTCTTTGTAATAATAGAAGTCTTTTTTTTATCGAAAAGCAATTTTTAGTCAACTTATTGTTGATTTGGTTTAACTCATCACCCAATTTAATAGTACCCACCTTCTCGAACTTACTGCAATCATCAAAATAATACTAGTGCTCAGTCTAGCGGGGATGATTAAAGGTCTGTATGGAAATTGAACACAGTTCTGTGCCAAACAACTCTATGATTATAAAGTTTATAAGGATTACACCTATGACCTGTCTATAATTTCATAATAAATTACGTTTCAATAAAAGTGGACGAATGTCATTGGATAAACTTAAATAATAATTGTGTAACTAATAAAAATAAAGCTAAACAAAACCAATCGTGGTTAACGTTTGATGAATCCACGGAGTTTCATGAATTTTACTAACTACATTTTTTATATTAAACCTTTTATATTTTAACTAATCAATATTACATCATCGTCTTAATCTGCATGCCCTTAAATCGAATGATCGTGATTGAAGTCTTTATACAAACTATTTAATCATCTGTTAATTTTCTGGCCAACACTCGTTGTAGGTACACCTGAATTCAACCCCTAAATAAAATTCACCTCCAAGTTATGGCACCAAGCACGGCGACAGCGTTTGATATACTTACACGCACATAATATTATTTACATTTATAGGAACTCCAGACTTTCACGGTGACCGACGTGGCGTACTTGGATGTGGAGGTTGCCGGCACCGAGTTGGGTACGATCGAGATTGGTCTTTTCGGCGAAATCGCGCCGAAAACTGTGGCCAACTTTGTCACCATTCTGACGGAGGGCATTGAGGGCCGCACTTACGCAGGCACCAAATTCCATCGGGTGTACAACAAGTTCGTCATCCAAGGTTCGTTGGATTAAAAAGTTGTTAAGTTATTATTTAGAAAAATGTAAAGCGACTCTATACTGCGCTGCTATACACGTCAACATTGCGCACAGAAAACCGCATGCAATCGTTTTATGGTAATTTTGACCGAATATGTTCGGACGGAACATGTCTTAGGTTGAAATAATCTCTTCCATTTTCGGCCAATATAAGTGTGTATACATTATAACTTCGTAAGCCATTCTGTATTTTACAGTAACCATATGTCCGTATTCGGCCAGTAAACTATATTGGTAAAGGTTTGAAAAAAATCTCACATACATAAAGCATACGAATAAACTCTATTTAGCATGCAATCTGCATAATTATCAATATATTACTGATGTTAGAACAATGCAATTTGCAGTAAAACTCATAAGTGAAGGATGTTGCTGCATCTGCAACATTTCGTCTATTGTTGCAATTTAATGCTAAGCAAGTTTTAAATTCGTTTTTTTGTTATTTTTGTTAGTATAAATTGAAATCTAAACATTTTAAGTGCAATTTTTAGCAATTTTTCTTGAATTTACTCATTTATAAAACAATTTTTGAATCCTGTTTGTATAATTGTACTTGGTGCACACTATTTTATTTTTTCGTATATTTTTACTTATTATTGGCTTCAAATTGACGACAAATGAATGTTTAAAACAAACTCTTTTAGTCTAATTGAATTATGTCGGTGTACAGTTTAGATTGTTAAGACAACGTTTAAAATTTTTTTTGTAGAATTTAAAAACTATTTAAGAAAAAAGAAAGATGAAATTAATAGTGGAATAATGTTTCTTATAAATGAATAATAGAGAATTATAAATGGAAAACATTGTTCTTAATTACTGCGATTGTTGGTATTTTTTTGTTCGATGTTGCATCAATTTTACTAGTTTTTTACTACTACAATATCCTAGTCCACAACTTATCAAGCAGGTTATGTTATTTTAAATCATCCTCGAGTCAACTAGTGTTAGTTTAGCTTTAGATGTCAAGTTGACAATTTAGTAAGCTTGGAGCTATATTTGAACATTTTGCACCCCAAGGCAACATATTTTGCTCTCCCCTAAATATGAATGACTTCATGTAGTTTACACAGGTACTGCTGCAGATGACAGAACCGATGGCTATAACGGGTCTAGGCCAAAATAGCGAAACAATTTACCGAGAATTGATAATAGCGTAAATAAAAACAGCGAATTTTAAAATAAGCGATCATGCATAATAACGAAACTTAAAATTAGAGGAGTATAATGCTGGAGAACAACCACAGAAAAAAAAAGTACAAGGACTGTAATAAAAGAATTCATGCATTAGTTACAAATTATAATACTAATAAGAATAGGAACTTCATAATAGGTATAGCATATAATTTGTCACTGAATGCCTAGACATAATTATATTTAAATTGAATATAATTATTTTATTTAAAATTATTATTATTACTACTATAAATAATTATTATAAGAATTTAACGATATTATAATTTTTAATCGAAATAAATTTCATTCAAATTTTTATCAGACAGATGTTTCTCTCTTCGCTATTATGTATTTTCGCTCTTTTTTACAATTCGCTATTTTTATTTACGCTATTATCAATTTGCGATTTTTACATTCGCGGTAATTGTTTCGCTATTTTGGCCGGATACCGGCTATAACATAATATAATTGGCAAAATTGGTTTTATTTACATCGCAAATCCTGTGATGTGCATGGAAGTTTGTTATTTGGCCCAAAAATTACTCTAAAAAAGCGCCTATAAATATGTAATATGCGCCACGTCCGAAAATCAATAATATATTATCTAACCTTTGCTACGACCAATAACCATGTATGTGGGTAGTTTAAGCCGCACATCTATTTTTAAAAACTATTTGTAAATATCAAAGAAATTGGGTTAAAGAATTAATCTGTTAGTTTGTCATATTTTTTCGTAATAACATTTTGAAAATATTTTTATTCTCAATAACGTAAATTTAAAAATCTAAATTCACGTAATTTGCAATGGGCTATATAAATCTCAACATCGGTAAAATTATCAAAAAGCATAAGGCACAAACATTTACTTTTATTTGAAGGTTACATATTAACAGGAAGATACACCAGTATTATCTAGGCTACAGATTTCACAATACGGTGACACCGTGGTGTAAACGTTTGCACTACGAAAGTGTACACTTCTGTAGAAAATATTGGTACATGGTGAATAAACCTGACCTAGCCCTTACGTATTAATCCGTTTCCTACGTTGGTATAACAATTCATTTGTCAATGCCACGCAAATCGCAATAATTTAAATCGAGTATAAAGTGGCCCCCTGCAGTATTACCATCCGAGTAGGTAAGAAATGGAGCAAAATACATAATATGTTAATATTTTATAATAATATGATATCTACCTGCTCATAGGCTTCGCAAATTACCATTGCCCGTGTGACATATATGTGCATTGTTTTCTCGTCAGAAGTATAGATACTGCGTACGCGTACAACGTTGTATAATAATCATAATAATATTGTTTAGCTTCTGCAGTGCGCAAAACAATTTCCATCCACCGTATATTATTTATTCACAATAGTAATATGCTCTATTCACTCCGATCGCCTTCGGTTTTCGACGCTTGCGTTTTTTTGGCAACAGCCAGTTCATAATAATATTATTTTTTGTACAATATTATACATTTATACCATTACCGTCTTATTATAGCCGTGTAGTCGTCCCGAGTCGCTGAGTCGACCCCCCCCCCCCCCCCCCCCCCCCCCCCCCCCCCCCCCCCCAATAACACTCTGGCCAGTGGCTGTATATTGTTATATTATTATATTATCTCCTTAAACGGAAGCGTCGCGAACTGCAAACGTAAACTCTGTGCAGTTGTGCTGTGATTATATTATGCACACGTAATTCGTATGCGTACGAGGGAGGGGGGGGGTACATGTCTGATGTGATTTCGAATTTTTTTCTCTACGTTTTCAACTAAACCGCTAAACCCGAAACGGCGGCGGTATCGTTATAATATTATACACTGATTTTACAATACTATATTATACATTCGGTGGTTGGACGTCGCGGGAATTCCCGTGTAAGGGGGGGGGGGGTCCGAGCAAAAATGACCTTTCAAAGACCGCTGATACTGCAGAGTACTTATGTACAATATCACACAATACATTAAAATTATTGTACATAGAATTGTCATTTGATACATCTAAGGAATTAAAATGAACTTACTGTAGCTTTAATATTATAATTTATTTCTTACCAATATGTAACAATAGTTGAGAGTACTATTATTATATTTATACTCGTAAATACTCTTGATCTACGTTCACGGTGTTGCCTTAAAAGAGGTGGAAGTTTAAAACGCATAATAGATTTACAGTTATTAGAATTCAGCTTATTTTTACTTTACTTTCCTAATATATACCTTCTAGATAGTCAAAATAATTTAAATGTTCATTTTCTCGTGATTCGTGAAGAATGAACCAATAGTCGATCATTAATAATAATACAAAATCGCTGTATGAACATGCAAGTAAGTTGTTGTATGTATTATAACCTATGAGTAACTGTGTACTGAAATTTTGAAATTTTTCGTTTTTGACTTGCATAAAAAAAAAACAAAATAGATTTTGTCGGAAACTGGAGTTTAAAGTTAACGCGTTTCTAGGTCAAACAGACAAAAACCTAAAATAAAAGAAAGCCGCTCTGCTGTATAATATGGAAGGTGTGAAATGTAAGTTCCTTGTCACTAAATAGATCATTGTAAGGTGAATGTTTTAAATTTGAATTCAATGATAAATCATTGTATAAGATGAATGACGATTCTGAACGCAAAACGGTCTGCGTCAGCCTATATAATGTTTTTAAAAATATTGTATTGTATTAAATATATGGCTATCAGTAATTTATATTTTTACTAGTTGATAATGTGCACTTCGTTGACCGTTGAAAATACCAACTCTATATGATTCAAAATGTGTGTTCAATTCGTCATCATTTAATAACCCATAGAAGCGATTTTAAAATTTCTGCGACAAATTCCCCGTGGATTTACACCATTTAATATGTTTAACACAATCATATGTAATACAAGACCAAAATTATAGTCAATTATAGTGACAATTTTTTTCTCGCATTTCTAGCTATATGTATAGGTGAAAGAATTTTTTTAATCGATTTACCTATTATTATAATAACCAATTTATTGCTAACGTCTTCTTATTCATCTACATTAATTTTTGTAACCAATAGCAACCCTATAATAAACAAAAATGTATAATAATAATACTATTATTCTAAAAAAAAATTCTAAAATTTGCTATCAAAAAAGTTAAAGACCCCTTCAATTGGACGCACTCTCAGATAATTCGTCTAGACATACAGCACGAGGGAAGTGTGTTGCAGCATTTTGCTTGAACTCGCGTTAGTCAGACATAGGAATTTCGCAACGAGTGCAACTCATTTGAAACATAAATAGTTTGGGTACCCCTAGTTATTTCTTATTGCTGCAGAGCCCAAGGGCCAGCGCAAGGTTGTGAGTAGAAAATGCTAACTTTTCACAGGGCTTCGCATTTTCGCATTGGGCTGTGGCGGGGGGGGGGGCTCACTTTTATAAACTGCAAATCATAGAGCCGGCATTGCTTATTTAGGTACACATTTCGTTGTTATTATTATACAAATATTCGTACGGCGCAGGTTGTATTTTACCACAGTCGTTTTCGTTTTTCGTTTTATGATCAAATATCTGATGTCCCCTGTCCACCCGCACACCCACCCACCCACTATGTATGCCGCCGCCTCGAAACTCGGCTGTGATGTTTATCTCTGCAGCTCGATTAAAATCTGCTTCTCATTCCGCCAAATAACCATACATATATATTCATAAATATATATATATATATGTATGTACGTATGTATATATAACACACACACACACACATATATATATATATATACTCGTATATATAACTAAGCAGTCGGTTTTCGACGATTATCGCAGATTGAAATCTAGTCAATTTATATTCTGCCGACTGCCATTTTATACTCTGATGACTATCGCTGATCGAAATCGCCGCCGAATGTGTATTCCTGCCGGACGGTTTTTATTGTTGAATTTCAGATCCCCGTCAGTGATACCGTCCAATCGCCGGGTCGGCCTTATATTATTCACACACACACGCACACACACACACACACACACACACACACACACACACACACACACACACACACACACACACACACACACGAGTGCGTTCGGGTTTACAAGTTTTTTTCACCTTGTATTACTATATTTGGGTAAATGACCCGGCAACGAAAGATAGCGTACAATAATATTATAACTACTACAACAACAACGACAACGACGATAACAACAACAACAACGATGACGACGACAAGCATCGCTACACGCGTAATGCGTAAATATTATTACATAAATAAAATAACGAGGGCGACGGGAGACGTATTACAAAACAGGTATACAATAATAATAATAATAATAATAATAATAATACAGAGTTATTCAAAATATTAATCATCCAATAGTATACTAAAAATAGGACTTCAATTCCTGGCCGAGCCTGGATGAACATCATAGTGATGACTGATGACTATTGTAGTGCGCTAATACTTCGTCAGTGCCCCTATTTTTTTTTTTAACACATTAACATTTACATCTATTGTAAAAATGAAGAATAACCGTGTTAATGATTTCGATAGGAATAAAATTAATTATAATCATGATAATGCGTCCCTTAATATATAACGAGTAACGACACGGTGCACGTCAAAAATCTTAATATTACTGAACACAGTAAACACTATAATATTATAATAAAAAGCTAATGTGGACATCAATTAGATTATTTAGTGGTTAAGTATTCGAAAGCCGCTTATTATAAACGTTTAGACTTTTCCGTGGACCTGTGCATCCACGAGCTGGTAAGGGTCCGGCTTTGGGCCACAAATGTATTAACCTATTAATGTCTTTAAATGTCTACACTCTATAATTAATGCATTTGTATAGGTACAATGGTTTTGTTGTGGAATAAAATGCACGTAGTGGTACACAAATATTTGATTCTGAGCAAAGGTTTTTTTTGTGTCTGTCTCCTTTTTTTTAGGCAGTAAAAAGTGCTTCGATTTTCTTCAACAGTATCTTTTCTGGTAGGAAAGTGAATCTAGTTGGTACTCGAGGGGTCGAAAGTAAAAAATTTCCAATTGTTTTCAATAGCGGCAGGAAAAACAAACAAACAATTAAGGAAAAACGGAAAATTTTAAGGCAACCCGGTTATTGACAAAATTGATTTTGGTTTATGACGTAATTCTAAAAAAAAATTATTTTGATACTTTTTGACATTTTCACTGAATGTTTATATCCGCATTTCTATACACCATACAATTTTCAAAATATTTTGACTTGTGTTAAACTATTATTATAAGCAAATAAAGTTTTCGATTATTATTAGTTTTTTTTAAATTAATGTCGATAAAAAAAGGTTTACTCTATCAAAAACTTGAAAATGTAATACAAGGTTTCTCGTAAGTAGTTTTTAGTGGAAATTAAAAAAAAAGTTGTGCGTAAGTTCACACGTTTTTTATGAGCGTTTGAATTTAGAATTTTGACAAAATTCATAATAATCACGAAAAATTGAAAATTATTTGGAGTTAGAAATTCATAAAAGTTTTTCTTATATCTAAGATTTTTAAATTCTATACAAGATTTCTTATAAGTTTGTCTACCTTTATCGAAAAAAAAAAATTCTACCGAAAAGTTAAATTGAACTTTTATGAGTGTTTGAAGTTGATATTTTTACATTATTGGATATTCACTTTGGAGTGAAATGGATATTTCTCATATAGAGATTTTCTTACTTTGCTGTAGGTAATTCAAAAACGAATAACTGTAGATGATACTTGAAATTTACACCAAATATGTTAATATTATTAATTCATGTACGAGATAAAATTTGGTTGGGTCAAAAAGCATGAACATTTAATACAAGAATCTTTATATATTGTTACAATATAAGTTTAAAAAATATTAAAAATACAGTCTTGATTTTTTTTTATAAGCATTCAAAGTTCAAATTTTGACAAATTTTGAACATTTAAAACAAGGTTCCCCGTTAGTAGGTTATTCTGTAACCAAGAAATCTAAAATTATATAATCGAAGTTTTTTTATAGCTCTTTTAATGTGGACGAAATTACATAGTAAATAACCGAGAATAATGATTTAAGTTATTTTGTTGTAATTGAAAAATATTATTTGTGAGTACCTACTTGAAACTTTTAGAGTATATTATTATATTTTATACACACAATGACTTTTCAAATGTATTTTTTTTTTTGTTAACAAAAATGAAAATGAATTTTATCTACTGTAGTAGGTACTAATGTTTAATATTAAAATAAATTACTTTATTAAACTTAATTTAACCTTATTAAATCACAATAATATTATCAAATATATTAAATTACTAATAAGTAATATTTCAGACACACACACACACACACAAACTTAATTTAACCTTATTAAATCACAATAATATTATCAAATATATTAAATTACTAATAAGTAATATTTCAGGCTTCGCTCAGAATCTTTTTTCTTATGCAATGATTTCGTATCATTGAATTCAAATTCAACACCATCCATTACAGTGAACCACTTGCAACCCACTGTACAGCAGAGCCGACATCCATCCACTTACCTTCTTTTTTTGATTTTATTACACTTTCACGATGAACAAAATGTCCACGATCCCCACGAACATAATATTATACTATTATATGCATTATTACAATAAAATATTCAGGTACTCAAATTTTACCATTCCCTTAAAAATTTTCAGGTCGATCATGGGCTCGACAGGCTCGCCTCGTGCGCACACCTATGATACTAAAATTTAAAACCACAATTTTATATAACCATTTGAGATGGCAGATTAATCATTTTGAATAACCTCGTATGATATATAGTATACTACTATTATTATATTTCGTGCGACGTTATATCGAATTGATATTGTATACGATACGTACGCTCGAGTACCCTCTATGTACACGTACCTATATAAATATGTTCATTTTTTATAATACATATTATTATACTGAAATAATATTATTATGCGCGCGTATCACATTATACGTACAACCGGACCGTCTAGCGATTATCGTATACGACAATCGGGCGCGTGTAAACGCAGCGAGAGTGCGAGACATAATAAAACGATTTAAATCGAATCCGTCCGATCGCAATAGGAATACATTATTTTTTTTTAATAATATCTGGGGAAAAAGTAGTTATAGCTAGTAATAGTAATAATAATAATGCGAATACGCCTCTGAATCTTTTTCGAAACGAATATCGGTTTCCTTTTTATTTTCCGTCTCGTTTTATCTCTTTTCGATCGATTATTTCGTGGCAACAGATATATAATAGGTATTTGCAGTGAACATAATAATCATATTATTATATATCTATGACGCATACGTAGGTATTAATATTATATATGTCTACAATATACTACTCATACATTTGTGAAATAATCTCGAAACGGTAAATTGAGATTTCCGGCAATGTCTATCGTTTATAAAATGCGCATTCCTTGATATAAATTATATTGCCGAAGCGTGTTTAACGCCGTCATTTATAAAATCGCTTCGGTTTTTGCGGGTTCCTGACCCTGAGTCCAATACATTTATAGTATGTTCCAACTGGAATTCGAAATATTAATTTATAAAATTTTACATACCAATACGATATTTTATTAAAGGTATATGACCTAATATTGGTACTCAAAAGTGTAGATTACAGGGGAGAGGGGACATGTCACTCCCAAATAATCTCCAAAAAAATAAAATAATAATAAGGACCTATTTTAAATGCCTAAATTTAATTTACATCAAATCGTCCATTATATTAAATTATAATTTAGATCTGAGTGTGAGACATATATTGATTTCAAAATTATATTTATTTATTATTTTTTTATTCTGTGTACACGTTTTTTCCGGTTCTTAAGCTTATTTTATACACCTCCCACTTTGAGAATCAATAACTTTCTAGAGCGCCCCAAAATATTTTAAACTTATCTTCTGTAGACTTAGAGATGTATTCAAGGGTATGTCGGATGTGTGTGTGTTAGATCCTTCTAAAGGCCTTTTTAAGGATTTTATAAAATAGTGTTAGAGCGTTAAAAGGAAATATAAAAAAAAATGGCTAGTCAATATTTATTTCGTCACAATCCAATAGACAGCATTCTATTACCAGTGATTAATTAAAATTCCTCAGGGTCTTATACCCCCCCCTCCCCTGGAGGCTACCAACGACTACGGGGGAGGGAGGGCGCCATCGACCTCTTTGAGAAAGACTGCAGTAGATAAACTGAAATAAAAATGTATCTATACCTCTCATCTTAACATCAAAAAATGTCTCAGATTTGTACTTTAGAGAGGTAATTTTTCGAAATTCTCAATTGGAAAAACCATCTAACTAAAATTTTAATATGTGAAAAATTCTTATTGAACTTTTAAAACTTTAGTAGGCATACGGTTCAAATTTACAATCGTTATTAAATTTAATTACCAACTTACCATGATTTTAGAAGTACCTTAACTGTAGTTTAAAAAATATAATATATATCTTAATATTCCGTAAAATATTTTATTGATTCAGTTCATTTCGATCGGTTTGGTATATAACAAAAAGTTTCTATAGACAAGTAAAATATGAATACAGATGAAGATGTAGCCGCAAGGCATTCTCAAATCTGTTTGATACCAAATAGTTCTAGTACCGTAAGTTTACCATGCTTATTTTTATTTATTTTTATACAGAAATCTATATTTAAAAATAATTATGTTATAATTATAACTTTAAAAAACCGAGAAATTCGTGTCCACTGCCCGGTGTGTAAGAAGTTTAGAAGTTACTGTTATGTATGTGTTAAACTTAAATTCATTGATGATATGAGTATTCAATGTTTCTGAGCAGTGACGATGTGTCAACTTCTATTTTTTAAGATATTTATATCATTATTGATACATGAAAAAAAATATTATAGAGCATAGAAAATAATACAATGTACGAGACGGTAAAAAGCTTTAAATCTCTCTGATTGATATTGTTTGAATATCAATAAAATAAATTGAGAAAAAAAATTCAATCCACTGGAGTTTTAAAAAGGGAGAAAGTAGGTCTACTGTAGGCCAGCTCTAACAGTATCGGTGTCGAGTGTAGGTACCTCATCATTGAGTAACTCCCTGTTATAGTGTAATGTATGAGATAAATTTGACTTTGATGATAAATAGTTGGCCATCGCATACGAACAACAATTTTGATGAAACTTTTAGTGAGCCTATAAATCTAAGTTTATTTCAAAAACACTTTTTTTGTAAACTGTTGCGGATTTATGCTCAATTTTTTTTTTAATTCCAATAAAAATAACTTATGAGAAACTTTATATTACATTTTAAAACTGTTTAGCTGATCGCATAATTTTTAATCAACACTTAAAGAAATAACAATAATAATAATAATAATAATAATAATAATAAAACATTTCAAATTTCAAAAAATATTTTGAAAATTATACCAGGTCTATGAGACGTTAATAGAAATGTTTGAAATATATTTCAAGTCTTTAAAAACATTTCTTTTTGAAAACTGGTATTGCTTAAATATTCTATTTTTCCTGATCATTTTGAAAAGTATTGTGAATTTTCTATTTAGGTGTTAGGTATAGGTATCTAATCCGCTATCGTGGCTTATATACTACTAGTACGTGGATACATCGTAAATTACTATGAAGTATAAACATATTTAATATACTTTCAACAAAAATATATTCTGTGTAGTATAAATTAATAAGTCGAATTAAAATATTTCACAGGTAATTTAAAATCAATAACACTATTTAACCCTATAATTTGTATGATATACTCATTTGTTTGTATAAAAAAATCAATACAAAATACTTAAAGGTTTTCATTAAATCCTTTTTATTATACGCATTTAACATTGGCTATAATAATACTGTTAAAATAATGACATGTCTAAGTTGGTGGTAACCGTACACTACAGACTTTTTAATACACGCGTATTGCTATATTTGCAAAACAGACTACAGTACATTTTTGTGAGCACAAAAAATGTTTAAACATATTATGCAATAAGAAATTGTATTATGGTATACCTATAAATAATTGTTGTTATATTATTATAATGTATTATTTATGAATAAATGATTGATTCATGTGTTGGCAATTTCTTACGAATTTATTTTTTAACAAATTATTGATTATTTGAAATTTAAAAAACCATCCGAATAAATAAATATATACGATGCGTATTCACTTTATAAGTATATGGCTAATATCATATGATGTATTGTCCACAGGTGGAGATATATTGAATAACGATGGAAGCGGGTCCGTAAGCATATACGGCGAAACTTTTCCAGACGAAAATCTAAAAGTGAACGGCACAAAACCGGGATTTGTGGGAATGGCCAATTCTGGTGGGTGATTCGAAAATATTATATAATTAATAACAATAACTAATACATAATATGCATAAATACTATACGGCGTACATGACAGAGTCATGCCTCTATAAAGTACACACGGGGTGGACCAACAAGTTTGGACCAACGGGCTGCAAAATATTTAGTAACTGGAAAAAAAAACCATTGGTCATAAACTCATAACTTCATTAGTTTTATCTTGCATTGCATTCGATTGCAGCCTATTATTATTCGTCGAGAGGATAAGGGAAGGACTGTGGGACTATTGAGTTTAAGGTGTTTAGTCGTGTTTCGTGAAATAATCAAAAATAATTTCCATTACATTTTCATTGATTGGAAAACATATTATACACAAACAAAGTAACGTAGCTATACATTACTGTGTCATAACTTGTTACTTTCGTTACGTTACTAGACAATCTACCTCAAGGGATTTGAAATATTACTATTCAGAATCAATCAAATGTTAGCAAACTCATCAGCGTGAATCGATGGGCCCTTGTCCCTTGTAACAGTTGTAACAAATCAATTCCCTTGTACACGTCATATACTCATATTTGTAGTCGAGTGACAGATTTTTTCCTCTTCGGCGCAGGTCCAGACACGAACGGATGTCAGTTTTTCATAACGACCAGATCCACGCCGAGCCTGAATGGCGAGCACGTAATGTTTGGCATCGTGATCGAAGGACAGGAAGTCATACACGCCATCGAACAGCAGCTAACTGACCATCTGGGCAGGCCCACCAAAGAGATACGAATATCGAGATGCGGCTTGCTGAACCGACGGCCGCCATTCGAAGTCACCGACCATCCCCGCAAGTGAGACAGATCGGTCCGAATCCGAATACCTAAGATCAGGGACGTGCTCAGGGGGAGGGGAGAGGGTACTTACTTCTTACATCTTATTATAATTTTAATTCATTACGTATATGGATTTTATTATATTGAAAAAAGTTAAAGCCCTCCCCTCCATTCAAAATGCCTGAGCACTCTTCTACCTACGATAGTATAATATAGAGTATATGTCCACAGAGTACATAGTGCAGGTCCATTGTGTTTACTTTGTTTTTCTGTACTTTATAACGAACAGAAATACAGGTGGACGTGGTGGCTTCAGGCCTCACTCTATAAAATGTTTAAATATGTTTCATCAGTGACAGGTATTAACAAATTTGTGACCGACTGGTAATCAAACACATTTTTTCACTGTAAAGCTGGTGATGGCAAGGAAAATGTACTTCTTAAAAATAGATTTTACTGCATTAATAATCAAATGACTATTCTCACTATTGTCATCATATAGGTACTATACAATATTATAACTTATGAGGTAAAACTATAAAACTATAACGTATAAAGGTGGATTGGTAATTACCTACCTAAACACGCTGAGCTCCGTAGCTATTATCGGAGCGCGTAGCCCGTGTTGCAGTGCCGAAAATACGTCTGGTCGACTATGCGTGGAAACCGACGACTCTCGCTCGGCAAACTGTATATATCCTCTGTATCTAATTTTTCGTGGTACAATAGTTATTCTGGCATACGCACTGGTTCGCTCACCAATAAGAATTACCACCAGCAGGAGAAATAATCGTAAATAAAATAAAAGTTAAAAATAAATTCAATAATTATTGATGAAAATATTTTATATTCTTCAATCACTCTGTTTATTGAAGGAACACTCTGTATACATCAGAAAATATGTTACGTTAAAAGTTTTAAATGTATTAATGTTATTAAATTAATTATATCCAGACTTAACAACAATAATTTAGTGAGAAGGTAGGTGAAGCTGCTAGAAATGCAATCAATAATCCAGACAGTGAAATCATTCCTTTTTCTTCACTCGTAGATAAAATAAGAAATGTAAACAAATATTGTATAGATCTGTGGAACTCATTTTGGCACACGACCACTGAAAATAAATTAAAATAAATTAAGCACTCTGTTGAACTCTGGCCGAAATACACTGATCTAAAGAGAAAAAATGAGGTAATTTTTAATCGACTCAGAATTGGTTACACGAAACTCACCCACGGACATCTTATATTCTTATGGCAAAGGCAGATCCACCCCTATGCCCAACATGCAATACAAACTACTCTATCAAGCATATAATCATCCACTGCCCCAACTTCAATGAATCCAGAAGAGACTTCAACATCACGTACAGCTTGTATGATGCATAATTGATCCATTCTCGAAATACTGAAACATAATTTCATATTAAAAAAAATTCAATTTGTATAACAGTATATAATTTGTAATGTTAAAATGAACACTTGTAAGCTAATAACCTGTGTGGTTGATGCTTAATCAATAAAGAGAAAAAAAATTTAGCATTTATGGTATGTTATTGTTATTGAAGACATCGTCATTTCGGGGAAAAAGCAAATACACCCACTAAAAGTAAACACAAATAAAAACCAATTATATCATTAGATTCTTGAGACAGTAGACGATCGCCTACAATATAATTGAAAACGTTAACTCATCGCTAGTCAAAATTATGAACCATCAAAGTGAACACTATACTTGTGGACGGGTAGTCGACACCGGCGCCCAGAGCAATGTTATATAGATGTCGACTACCCGTCGACCGTGGAATTGAAGGTGTTACATCCACAATCTATTATTTTGATATTTGATATCTATAAATTAGGATTGACTAATAAATTACTATAAGTTGTACATGTTTCGGCTTATACACTGCAATATTTTTTTTTTTTTTTTGTACTTATTAGTTATTACTAATTTACCAATTTACGTTAAAATAATATGGCCCCACACTGGCTCACAGTATATCCCATGATAATCAGATCTATTAATTACATTAACACGCGACGGTGATTTTAGTTAATAAATGTTAATTGCACCTACTGCAGTCTGCAGCACTTTGTAGTACATAATATTAGGTATACACTATTTGAGAATAAAGTATAATTTAAAGCTTGTAAACTTTAAACTTTAAGCTAAGCAGAAAATAAATCATTATTAGCTTTATCCCACATCCCGAAAACGATGTATGCCTATAAGTGCATAAAACATAATGTTATAGGTACTCAGCGTTAGCCTAAGAAACTCTGCGGTTAAACGATGGTTAAACTTCATAAAGATTAATAATTAATACAATTATTGTATGATCACACAATAGTATACATTATACTTTAAACATCACCCTATAATATTGTTCAATTTATAATGCCTATGCGACTATACTGAGAAATCGAAAGTTATTTTAAAAATAAGAGATGACTGAACTTTAATATAGTCTAATTTAATTTATTTTAACATCAATAATACCTACATGCAATAGTAATCCTTTATAATGACACTTTTTGTGGCGACATGTCGGATTTAATTTCGGATAACATGACTATCGGTTATTTGGACATATTTTTCCTGATCCCTTCAATGTCATTATACACGATTTATACAATTTTACTATAATATTCTAACCCTTTATTTTAGTTGTTTCGGTATTGACATTCAACAGATTTATCAATATAATATTATTATCTATTGATGTAATTTGTATAAAAACGAACCAGCCCCTATTTTTTAGTGAACTGATAAGAGTAGTGTGTAATCCGAAATTGGAAATATGTACTACGGATTTGAGAAGTATATACTAATAAATAAGACTACTGTCCACTGACCTATAGTATAATTGAACATTTTTTTTTATTTTTAAAATACAAAACGTCTACGATAACAAAAATAAATTGTTTTTAGATACATTTTACGAAATAGATCTTTAATTCTCTAATTTTAACTGTAAATAGTGAAAATGTCGGATATAGATACCAGGTATTTTAGGATTATTACCAGTATTGTGAAGGAGATTCCTCGTCATATATATTTTTTTAATGTTATCTAAGTATTATATATAGGTAAATAGGTACATTACCGAGGTACAAAATAATATAATATTATTAACTGATAACCACGATTCAAATAGGTAAAAACTCAAAATAATAAATTATTTAGGTATTTATTTTATTTATTGAAAGTACATGTTGGTAGCCAAGAAATTATATGACAGAAACATTTAATGACATAAGAGAAATATTAGCATTAAATAAAATATAATAGTTAATAAGAAACAAAAAACATCAAAAATTAATAATGAACAACAATTATATTAAGTTATACAAGTAAATACTATGAGAAATCAAATATTATATGAATTAAATTTTAAATTAAATATCTTACATAAAATAATGTGCTTATTCAATTTCAATAGTGTCAATTGTTTTAAGATGTATGTTTCATGAGTATATTTTTTTAGTTTGTAAAATAAAAATAGTTTGGTAGTTTGGTATTTTTAAGAAAAATATTGGCTGAAATGAACCATCGATCAATCATAATTCATAAAGTTTTCTGCGTTGTCTGTAAATACTGCAGGTGATTTAAATAATTTGTTTTATTCACATTACAGTTCGAATGTTTGGAAATGGATAATTGCGTCTGCTCTGCCGGTTTCGATGTCCACTGCTATTTTGTTATTATTCCAGTGGATGATTGCTCAAATCAACAAAGCGATCATCTAATGAGGCTTTTCTGCAATAATAAACTTATACCAGTGCACAATACGCGGCATAGATACATCACGTGGACGCATACCTACCTATATGATATATCAACAATCTACATAATATTATACAATAACAATCTACTAAATACTATTTATTGTTGCCCATAAAAGTGGGCAAAAATCAAACGTTTTCCATAATGCATAATGTTATTGTACCTAATCTGTCGACTGTAGACCTATTATACTGAAAACGTTCAAAGAGTAGACAGAAATAACAAGCAAATGATATTTTTACACATACCTTAATATTATATTTTATATTTTACCTAATAATAATGTGCATAACACATTTTGTATTTCGTTCATTTAAAATTCAAATATATTTCCATGTAACGCTGTTTTTCTGTAGTTTATTTTCTTAATTCCATAATAATGTATAATATATTAATATGTATACAATATATAATATATATATATTTATTTACTAGGTATTTATAAACTTACATAGTTAGTACTAAAAATTCTAGGCATGTGCTTAAATCATACTTATATTTAGTTAGCAATTAGAATCATCCTTGGAAATTAAATTGATTTCATGAGAATAATGATATACCAGTTCAAAACCCAACATTTTTTGTGTGATGGAATATAATATTCTCACTAGGTGTCTAGGTGCTAGATAGGCAACAAAATAAACATTTATTTAGATTTTCCCACATTTTTGATTTAATTTTATTAAAATATATAAAGGTATACTTTTAACAATTTATTTGATTCACTAATAATGTAAAAATAATGTTCCTATTTAATGATTATCTGAAACCAAAAGGAGGTAAGTAATTGTTTCAAATTTAATTGAAATAGTCATTATTTTATGTGAGGAAATGAAGTTGTTATTGCAATTGTAGTAAGTATTATTTTAGAATTTTCATTAGATTTGTGTCAAATTCCATTTCGTTTAATCAAACATTTTTCTTGATATACAAAATTGCATTAATCTTCCTTACATTTCTACCTATTGATTATTTGCAATTAAAATGTTTGTTATCAAACTGAAGATGAATACCTATAGTAAGTTAATAGATTTTACTTAACTTTCATTTAATATAGTAACTCATTTATTACAAAATATTTTTTTTAGACATTTATAGCAATATCTACGTTTTTTATTTTTATATCTAATTAGTAGTTTAGTTTAATAGTGATTAACTTGTATTATTAAAATAGATATTAAATTCCAAGCAAAATTTATTGCAATATTGAATATAATATACAAATAAATAAATGAAAAAGTTGCTTACTAATTATGTAGATTAAAATTATGTATGTAGTCATGAAAAATAGTAAATTGATGACTAATGTATTGGTTATAGTTTAGATCTAACAATACAACCAAGTTGAAAACAAAACTTGGCTTTATAATAAGAAATGAAACCTTAAATGTACACACTGATATTTATGTAGTAACATATTATTATTATTGTAAGTATATATATTTAATACATAGATAAAGATATAAAGATACATATACATGTAGATGTATAATGGCTCAATTAATTTTATAATATTCTTTTATACAATTCACTTTGCTACCTGTAGCCTGTAGGTATGCATGTTGAACGGCTATGTCGATAGACATTTGTACGCTGATTTAGCTGAACTCTGGGTCAGTAGACACATATGAGGACAGTTACTTACAACTTGAGTATACTTCAAGAAGAATTTATTATTTCACTTATATGGACAGAGATGATAAAATGTATAGAAGTGTAATTTTAGCGCTATCTATCGATTAAAAAGTGGCTGTAACGAAGAATAGCTAAAATATGTCTATTAAACACAAAGTCGATTCTAAGTTCAAACAGAGCTACCACTGAAATATGAGCATTATTATTTTCATATTAAAAGTGCGGTATTTTTTTGAACCACAGCTTTACCAAAAAGAATATTGTTAGTTGCTTTGATTGTTATAAAACATGTCAGGTCGTACAATGTAATAGATACATTCAATGTATCTAGAATCAATAAAATATTCTCTATTAGCCATTAGGAATATTTTTAATTGATAATATTGATATACAATATCCCGACAAATAAGATGTACATTCGAACATTCTTCACACTATCGCTCGAACAAAATATTATATTAGGTACAAATTCGTACAATACTGAACGTCGAATTATATTTAGCTTCAAGCTGTAGCTTTCATCAGGCATTGGTATTGTTGGTAGCATCGATGCCCCTCGTTAGCTGGAATAACTCAACACTCGCATCCCTGGTAATACTCGAAATAAAGAATTTTTTACATACAATACTAGGCCCGAAGAAATGTTGAAAAAAATGTACCCCTAACAAGAATTATGTCAATATTTAATAACTATCTGCATTAATTTTGTACTTATAGACACACTTATCGTCTTTATTCTAATTTTTAACATATACATTAATTATAAATCCTTAACATTTTGTTTTGTTAAAACAATTATATTGATATTGTAATAAAAGCCGATTAGCGAAAAAAAATTAAAAATAAAGAAAAAAAAAAAATTAAAATACTAAACAAGAGTACACAACTGCTAAAATCCATAGACGAAAATGAGATATAATTTGAAATGGGAGCAGAAGCAGAGGAGCAAGGGGATGATATTGAAAAATACATTAATACATTAATTGCATATGAAAGTCACTCTCAGAGGCTTGCAAAAATCATTTTAGTTTTAACACCACGAAAAACCCAAGTGTCATTTATTTCAGAGATCCTAAATCATACATATATGACATACGAGTTCATTGTAATATGCATGTGTATTATATTTGCATTTTTAATCTATTACTTTGAAGAGATAAGAAAGATAGATAAATGAAAGCAGTATTAATCACAGATTTTTTTGGTATAATGGACAATTGTGCTTATTTTTATTTGCTCTCCAAATATATTTTAATTCAAAGTTACTACCTATGTATTTGTTATTTATGTAATAGTGACTAGTGACAAACTGAGTGTATGTTTGTGTTTGCTAATTTCTCTGTTTGTACGTTTTGAAGGAGAGTAGCTTCCTTACACCTCATCAGCCCAGTGGCGGATCCAAGGGAGGTGTAAAAGGGTAAATATCCCCCCCCCCTTGAGCTTATTATACTTAAATTTTATAAATTTATTTAAAAAAAAAAATGTTGGTTGAATTTTTTCGTTTATTTTATAAAAATGTTGTCATTGATACCAGTTTGTAAGAATAAATTCTAAATGGTGAATATTAATAAGGAAATAATAAGTAATTAATGTTTATATTAATAAGCATATTATTAAGTAGGTATGAATAGTATCTGATGGATATATTTTTATTNATGGTGAATATTAATAAGGAAATAATAAGTAGTTAATTTTTATATTAATAAGTATGTTATTAAGTAGGTATGAATAGTATCTGATGGATATATTTTTATTCCCCCCCCCCTTGATGAATTTTTGGATCCGCCCCTGCATCAGCCTCCACCGAATTTCAACTTATGTTAGAAATTAGAATCACTAAAAAAAACTTCATTTAACTTATGAAAAAAGCATGTTAAATTAATTGAACACTGGTATATATTTTATCTTATGCAGTTCATTTATTATTTTGAGGAAATTTATTTCATTAAATATTTAAATCAATGAAACTGAAAATTCATATGTCCAATGTAGAATTTGTTTTGTAAAATATAATATTTGTATAATGTATATACTATATAGCTACGTCTTAATACTTTTGTTTATAAGTACTTAATATGCACTGGGTACTAAATAAAATCGAAGTAGTCATAGGGTGCCTCCGGATTTTTAGAAAAAGTGAGCCGAAAAAGGTTAGGAACCTCTGCCCTACAAGTTAAAAGAATAACAGGATATTATTTTTATTTACAAGTTATTGAATATTTGAATTGCTTTATTTACTGTTTAGATCTGTTATTGACATTAACATTTTAATTTCCTAGTCATACGACTAGAATACAAGATGAGACGACACTGTTTAATGTTTATGTGTCATAATTCCAGCATACTTTATACGGTAAAAACTTTTTATTATAATCATGCAAAATGTAAATCATTTTAATATTGCTAATTTTATTTGTAACTCTGTTGTTTTTTAAAATCTATATCAATATATCATAGTAATTTAATCTCCAGTTTCACTACCCATGTTGCCTTAAATGATAATAACTTTTTTACATCGTAACATAGAATGTGTTACCAAAATTGTACTATTATATTTAACTTACAATAAGTTAGTATGTTACCTTCCTACTTAAGGTTTAATATTTGGTGAAGACAAAATTTCTAATTTAAATATAGGTAATACCTATGTAATATGTTATATTTCAGAAAAAATATTGGTAAAATATTAAGTTGGGAAACCTTTTATATTTAGATAATTTGGTGAGGGTTTTCAGAGGCCTTTGAATTATATTTTAACAGTACCTAACTAGAGAGCTTCAGGAAAGACAGATATACATTTATACGTTTTTATTAATACACAAAAGGTACTTATAAAATATAAATATCGAAAGACTTACTCATAGGCGTAACTATACTTTACAGTTAGGGAGGGGGGCTTTAGCTCTAGCATTTTTATAATAATTAAGTGGGGTCTCTGCCCCTCACACCCCCTGGCCCCTATAGTCTATACTTTACATTAATTATATATATATATAATTAAGTGGCGGTTTCTATTATCCTTATGATCTCGAAAACTACCAGACTGATTGACTTGAAATTCAACATAGATATTCAGCTACATCTGAGGAAGGTCAGAACCAACATGAAAACCCCACTCGATGTCTTTCTCGGTCACCAGGTCGAGACGACTTCATGTATATATTTTAATGTATATTTTATAATTATTATGTTTCTATGGAAACTGTTTGTTAATAAGCCACTACGAGTATAATAAAAAATACAAATATAATAAAAATATTTAAAATGAAGAGAAGTCATGATTTTAACGATATCGAAGAACAAAAAAATAAAAAATAAAAAAATGTTTGATTTTACTTATTAAATTGTTTATTAAATCTTTAATTACATTGAACTCCAATTTTGGGTATTTAGATGGAAAGTTAAAGGGCGAGTTACAAATAAATCCAACGTCAGAATATTTAGAAATGCCAAAGGGGAGAGTAAAGTATTCAATGTAGATTTAACTGATGAAAGTGCTGAAATTTGATGCGTGGCATTTGGCCCCATCATGGTTGAAAAATTTTACGATCAATTTGAAGTAAATGAAACTAATTATTACTAAAAATTTACCAGCTATTATTGAAATGGATTAACACATGTATAATCAATTCATCTAGAATATCGATAAATCCAGGCATTCCCGAAGCGATAAAGTATATATATAAATCTATTTAATGATATTAATAAATAAAATAAAAAAATTATAGGAAAAATTAATGAATGATTATTTCAGAATAAGAGAAGAGTGTCAAGAATAAAATCAAGACACTGAATTAGATGAAACAATGTATACAAAAATTGAAAAGATTTTAAATCTGGAAAATCAAACAATCATAAGTAAGAAATAGGAAAAATTAAAAACGTTGAAATCATAGAAAAAAAAAAATTTTAACATAATTCTTTCAGATGTCATTGCAGTTATCGAAAATATTGAGACACTGATACGGTATTTGCAAAAGATGGAAGGGAATTTAAAAAAAAAGAGATACAACTAATTTATAATAGTGATGAGGCAAGTGTATATCAGAATAAAAAATCACTAAAAATATTAATAATCCTCATGTTCTAGATTACACTGACTTTATGGAATGAAGATGCAGAAAATTTTATTGCAGAAAAAGACACAATAGCAACAATAGAAAAAGCGAGAGTTAACGAATATCAATAAATAAATTTGGCATTAATACAATCGTCAGTTATAACTTATCATGTGGAAACTTCTAAAATAAAAAGGTAAATTTGTGACCAACGATTAAAACACTGAAATTAAAAAATAATCATTAATTAATCATTAAACTACAGTTTTCATGATTGGTATTTAACAAAAATTGAACCGAAACCAAGCACTTCCAAAATGGAAGACTAAAAATAAGAAATATTTATTTGAAATACATTTAAGAAACAATTTCCAATGAACGAAAAAAAATTTTTTCAAAATAAATACTTACGGTCTTTTTCTTTTATTCTCTTTTTTCATTTAGAAATTTCGACACACAAAATAATCAATAATCATTAGAGCATATTTTATTTTTACGCTTGATTTGATGGCATACTTATTTTAATTATACACAACTGAACTTTATAACAATATTTATGAATTAATAATTTTAAAGTTGAACCGTCAAAATCGTTATATTGCATTTTTAATGGTACGTTCAATTTATTCCGTATTTTAAAAAGAATATAGCGAAAAGTGAAAAATCGCGGTGTCAGCTAAAATGGTTCAAAAAAAGGAAAAATAATGGATGAAGTAATTTTTCAAAAAAAAAAGTTAAAGGTGAAAAATGTTAGATTTCATATCAATCGGTTGAGTAGTTCAAAAGAACACTCATATAAGAGGAAAAACGAAAAGTCAAATTTAGAGAGTATACATTAAAGGCAATTCCACTTTTTAGCGAAATTTATTGAGTATCGAACATAACAATGAAAAAATTTTATTAAGAGAATAAAAAAAAAATAACATTACCAAACTGAATTCTTCATTTATTAAGAAAAAAAAATTCAAAGTGAAATATTGGGTTGCAACCCGGGCGAAGCCGGGGTAACACCGCAGCTAGTTAATAAATGTACGATCAATATTTTATTTTATTGTTATAGACTTAAAGTGTTTGTATACTACGAATCTTAAAAAAGCGGAAAAAGGAGGTAAACATTAATTTATTAAAATATATTATTTTAGTTACAAATGTATTCAAGATTTTAATTTAATTTCTTAAAATATAAGTGAAATTTATAAAAAATTTACATTCATGACAGTTTAAGCCTCCGCTTGGTATTAGCAAATCTTTTTAAAATGTCTTTTTATTTAGAATATTTGATAAATCTCTTTCAATAACTATAATATGAACAACTTAGATAAACGATCTAGCATTGCTGAAAATGTTCTATCACCATTTTTTTTTTATAGATGTGTAACTTATTGGAACAGAAAGTGATAAATGTACCATTTTAAATGAATTTGGAAAAACAGAATTTTCGAACAATACTATATTTAGCCGCTTTTAATTCCCCTGATAATTGTTAGTCTTTTGTAATAATTGATTAACTTACCCACATTTCTGATTTTAATTCTATTTGATTTATTTTATATTTAATAAATCCTGAAAACACAAAAAATGAATTTAAAATTATAATAATAATAACGACGTTGACCAGAATAAGAAATATCAGACACAATCTTTGTACTTATAAAGATCGAAGGGCAATGATAATACTATAATAATACATTATACAATTAGATACTGTTTTTAGCAAGTCCCCTAAAACGGTTATTAGTATGCGATCGTCGTCCGGAAATCGTTACTCACGACTTCATGAGTCTATTCTTTTGCAATGGGTAAAGACTATTTTTGTGTTTACTTTATTGACAACTTCTATTTAAGTATCTAGTAAAAAATACACTACACGATACTTCATACACAGGATTATCACATATATATATATCATCACATTATATAATGGTAATATTATATAGCTAGACAATAACAAATAAACAATCCCAGATATTAATGAAAAAATAAAATGATTTTTTACAATTAATATTTATAAATGTAGCTAACTTTAGTGGGGGTATAGAAATGATGACAGGTTAGGTTGGTAGGTATACTATTGCAAGTTTATAATGCGCTGTGCTTATTATAGTTGTACTACCTCCAATTACCTTCTATTACTATGTTCAGATATTTTATCATTAATTACGAAGAAAAAATTGCATCTAATTTACCTAATAAGACATTAAAAAATAACTAATATAGAATAATAAAATAATTGAAGGCAATTTTTCCGGGGCTTTATTTTCATATAACTGGGGTTTATTTTGCCGTATTTTTATTTCAAGGTTTTTTTCGAATACCAGATATAGTAGATACAGTAGGTAAATTAAATCCACTTGGAGCTTCGTCGATCGTACTAAAATCTAAAATATAATCAATCTTTATTAACTTTAAGTGATTTACTAATTAATATATACACTGAAAACTTAATTAAAATTATTATACATAATTGATTCAAAATTTTTAATAGTTGTTATTTAAATTAAATGTGTTCTTGTGGATTAATGTTATTTTCGTTAAATTTGCTATTTTCGTTATTTTTTAAAAGTTTTATAGAATTTGTTTCAACTTCGCTTAATCGTTTTAGTTCTCTTTCTAATGAAATAATATCACCTATGGGTTGTAGTAAATCAATACATTCCATTTCCAGTTGATTCATTCTATCTGAAATTTAAAAAAAGTATTAAATATTATTTCTTAACTATATATTTATCTATACATAATATATTATTGTATTATAAAATAGAAGCTCCCCTTTTTTTGTACGTTCACGCCTATATTATCTCGACGAATACTCGGATTTTAGTAGGTACCTACAGTTTTCACTAATTAGTAATGGATAGGCTGAGTCGAAGTCTCTTGTAAAATTTTAATGTATTGTCTTAGACAAATTAATTGAATTGTCGAAAATAATAGTATCGTGTTATTTCTACGGGTTAAATGTGTGACCGTTTTAAGACAATAGTATACCATTGCACCGATAACATGCATAGCCAGTTTTACAATGGTGTTACCTATTTAAATGGTTGAATATTTATATAAAAATGCTTATAAACTTCAGAATTTAGCAAACGTAAACATATAGAAGTCAATATAATAATGTTTATTGTTGTTTTTATTTAGAAGTTGACAAAACATTTTTATCAATTACTAGCTGATACCATGCACTTTGTTGCCCATTAAAAATGCCAACTCTATACGAGACTAGCTTGTGATAATGCGAGCAGTATATTATAAGGTAGGTAATCAATTAATTTGAGGTGGATGTCGGACCCCGCTTGATTCTTACTCTCTATAAATAATATGTTTTATTTTTTTTTATTTTGATTGCGGACACGCCGATGAGCGACTTAAGTGCAACTCCTAGGTAGTTGGTAGGCAACGAACGAAAATTCAATTTTATGCATGCGTATACCTACCTGATCTGCCGACTAACCACTGGCAACCAATAATGTATAAATAAAAATAAAAATAAAAATTTCTACTTGATGTATTTTTATTTCTCCTATAACCAATAGCATACATTTATAAACAAAAATATTAAAATCCCAATTAAAAACTGGGGGTGGGGACTGGAGAGTGAAAAGCACTATACAACCAAATATACACCAAAACTGTCATGAAAATTGGTCAAGCGGTTTCGAAGGAGTTCACTAATTAACACTTTGACCTGAGAATTTTATATATAAGAAGATACCTAGCTACTCACGTATATTATTGATAATATTATACAATATTTATAATATATAAGTAATAAGTATTCATAACAAATGAATAATACCTCACAATTTTACATAATAATATTATATGCTTTGATATTTGTTAGTTAGTTATTATGAAAAAAAAAATATAATTATGTGAGTAGGAACAATGTACATACAATATTATGAATAATATCTATATATTATATAGATATATAATATATTCTATACTTATTAAAAAAAATATACATATATACTCAAATTAAATACATTAAAATCTATACTAACAAAATTCGATATAATACCTTTAAATATACAATCTCATCACAATTTAAATTTCAATCGCTTATGAAAATGTATGTAGCATAATTGCTTTACTTTTTATTAAATTTTCAGAAAAACAATTTATGATGAATCTTTCATTATTTTTATATATTTTAAACTATATGTTGTCAAATAAAACATTTTAGAACTTTTAACTACAAAATAATTTGTGATTTTTCGTGACTAAGAATTTTGTACAAATTTGAACTTAAAGCGTTTATAAAAAATTGGTCACTATTTTGTATTTTTGATATATTTTAATCGTGATATAATAACAACTTATAAGAAACCTTGTATTGCACTTTCAAGTAAGTGAGTTACTTACAAACAAACATTTTTCCTCATATAAATCAATAATAAACAAAATAAAGTCCAAAATGATGTAAAATGAATAAAACATCACATAAAGAACTAAAACATTTTAAAATTATTTAATCTAATGTCTAGAAAATACTTTTATAGGTAGTTATTTAGTGATAAGTACAGCCTCCCTAGTTATTTTTTAAGAATATGCTAAAGAATTATGAAAGAAAGCAAAATTGATTCTGTAAAAACTGGTTTTGCCTAAATATTTATTTTTCAGATTATTATGGTTAGTGGTTAACTACTAAAGAATATAGGTACTGGGAATTTTTTCTTTTGACCATATGTTGAAAATCTAAGCATTTTTACTGCTTCTAAAAGTGACGTCAGAAAAAAAAACTTTGTAAGACCAATACATCCATCGCTCGCTCCTCACAGAATTGAGAGCGTTTTTATCGAACAATTATAACGTTTTTAATGAGAAGTGTTCGAATAAAATTAAATTTGTACCGTTTTCTAGACAACTAGCAAATAATTATCTAGTATCAATATTCTCTATTGTGTTTTCCTGTAATTCCGCTGGTAATAACAAGATTTCGTTTACGAATAAACGATTTTTCAGATTTTTGGACAAAATGTGTCGACCGGCATATTATGTTATTGGACACTATTTAGCGCGTTCACATACCTCACTATATTACTTCCGTCCATCCACCCAGCGCAAGAGTGAAAAATCAATAAATAAATTAAGTAGGTATTTAGAATGATCTACAGTCTACACTACTCTTAGAAGTTTATTAGCTCATGAGTCATAACCGAACCAAACCTATTTAAATTTCAATTGGATCGATTTTTCATTCTAGTTTTGACACTGCTTTGGCGCCTGCAGGAACCAGATTAAAATTCAAAGCCACTCTACACACAAATATTCGATGTATTAATATGAACTCTGCAGCAAAAAATACTTCTACTCCACACGAAAGTCCAAGTCGTATAAATACTTTTGAACTTCTGATTATTGACCCGGGGTCAGAGAATAATACTGTTTTGCTTCTTAACCAATATTGAAACAAAATTATATTACTACAATGTAATTGTACAGCTAAATGTTATATAGTTTTCGATCAAAATTGAAAATCATTCGACTAACTCTTGAGTTTGTTTCCTACATTAAACTTAGGTAAAATAGGTAGATAAATGCGTCTTCACAAACACTTTGCGTCGGGACGCGTGTAAGTATAATGTATGTTACTATATATTATATATAATTGAATGTTGACCAAAAGCGTTCAAGTAACAAAGTTACCTATTGCATATAATAAAGATAAGATAAAATAATAAAAAGAAATATTAATATTAATACTGATAAGACGTTATAAGACGAATCTAAGCCGTAATTTTTCGATTTATTTCGAGAAAAAAAGACTTTTAACTGTATTGATTATATAGCTACATAATATAACGCTTTTATGAGCTCGTCATTAGTATCACAAGTATCGTTGGTACCGTATATTAAATTCTCACCATTAACACTACAACAGTTTTCTGCGAGTTGGTCCAGATTAGCGCTCATCGAATTTAGCAGCATGTGCAATTCGTGGATTCCGCCTTCACTACCGCTTTCCTATAACAAAATCAAATTTGAATTGTAATACAATTTGTTGTTGATAAAGTATCAGGTTATAAATAAGAAAAATAAAACTGTTCCCCTAATTAAACTATAAAACTCGTCGCTGCCGAAATGTGCTCTCATAAATGAACATTTTTAATGATAAATATACCTTTCTTTTTCGTATCCTACCACAGAACAAACGTTACGCGTAAATGCATCAGCAATTCCAGTAATTGATGGGAAATTTGTCGTTTTAGCCTTAAGGTGTGCATAAAATGTTATGGAAGCCGAGAAGTACTTCAGAAACCGATTATCTTTGAAGTTTTACCTGTTCGTCTACCGCTGGGCAGCTGTCATCTTTCTGTTTGCCGTCCACCGTTGCCATTCCGACGATTTATGAACGTTTCGTGTTGACCGATCTTTTCGTTGACAAAATAATCGCGCTCTTCGTGTGCGGTAAGTGTACGTAACGAACAATAAATTAAAATGGCGACGTCGGTAGTGAAGACGACGCGGTGACAAGATGCGACCATACCGCGACCGAGCTGCGATTCATTATACCGTGGTATGTGCGGGTTACTGTGGTCAAAAATAAGACAAATTTATAGCTCATCAATGCTGCCGCGATGTAAAATACGTTTTTAATCACGACGGTCTAATTAGCCACTTTCCTAAAAACACCTGAAAATAAAAGAAATAAAAAAGATGTATTGTGCCTAACTGAGAATTTGTACCTATATGAACGGATTTATCGCCACCGCTTACCGATAAAATTAATACGTGACTGACGGAGAAAAACGCAGATTTGCTTTTAATGCTTTTACTGAATCTCGGCACTCAACCAAAGTGAATTTTTGAGAATATTTTTATCTGGTTGTCCCGTCTTTGCAGTGACGGCTCGGTCAATAAATTAGACATCGGTGGTACCCCGTTATAAATTGTTTGTTATAATTTTTGTATTATTATTTTTTATAGTTTTGTTCTAATATTGTAATATTGTATTGCAATTTCGTACAATTATATTTCTTGGTGTGTTATAAGTTACATTGACTTTCTTATAATTTTTCAATACATCATATTACTTAATAATATATACATACAGTCCACTTGTCCTTAGTCAAAATATACGCTTAAAGCGTGGTTACCCCTAACAACGAGTTGCTCGAGACCTCGCTTACATTACCTTTTTATATTATGGGCATCTTAGATCATATACTATGGGTGGAGCTATCCGTATAATTGCTATAGCACCAAACTGTGTCCAACATCATCCCCACCACCTTCAAAATTTCACGACACTAATGCGCATGCCCGAAAATCAGTAATCAGTATCAACAATGCCAACTGATAAGTGATAACACATTTTTAATAACTATTAACTATATTATAGTAAGTAGTAACTACTATTCTGAATAATGTTAATGCATAAGAAATATTAATTAACATTTTAACAATATTTATTAACCTTTACATTTTACCATAGTACACAATATTTAATTTAAAAAAACTTAGTCCAAATTCTAATAAATAAACTAATAAATAAATTATGGTAATCACATTTGAAAATGTCTTAATTACATAAATATAAAATTTTTAAAAATACAATACAACATCAAATATCAATACATCATTTCATTGCCTACTGATTTTTGAATAAAATTAACTTTGTCATGTTCCTCCGAATATTTTTTTTGGTAATTGATAAAATATTTATTTTAGCAAAATGATGCAATCTTATGTTGACATAATGGCGGATTATTAAATGTATTAGTTGCGATCTATGATTATTGAAAACGTCTTGGTTCAATATGTGATTTTTCATTATGTCATTATTGAAGATATATGTTTCAGAACAAACTTCATTCATAGATTTAATGCATAAATATTGACTTATATTTTTTTTGGTTAAAAGTAGATGATTATTCATTCTAATAACATGTTTTGTAGCTAAGCAAATTTTTTGTATATCTGCAGATGGGTTAATTAATCCGCCGTTATTTTTAATTTTTAACAGTAATGATACAGATTCATTGTTTTCATTTTCTAATTGGGATTCACTGATCTTACAAATATTTTTTTGCCTTTTGATTTTACGGACTATAAATCTACTGGTATATTTAACAACATCTATAACATAATCTTCTAAAATCTAAAGAAGGTCTTTGGTACTCATAGTCGTGATCAAACTCTTCAAAATATTGTGATTCATCATTATTGTTATATTTAAAAATCGCATCAGCGTCACTCCTCTTATTTGCACTCATATAAAGAATGGTAGAGGTGTCCAAAAGAGTGCAGTTTCCCAATGCTGAACCACTTATATTGTGACGTAAAAGTAACCTTTTATACGCCGATTGAAATTGAACGGCATTAGGATTATTATTAAATCCACCACGACTTCTCAACGCACTGAAAAACACCTCCAAGTGATCTTGGCTGCTTTTATATGAAAGTAAGTATGAAATATGAGGTTTTAGAATTTCATATAGTTTTAAAAGATTTGTTAAACATATAATTAGTCCTAAAAATCCAGTTTTACGCTGACTTTTCAATAGATACTCATTGTTTGGATTATTATTGTTGTTGCAATATGCCAATATGTAAGGTTTTCAACGTATTTTTTAAAATAAATTAAAAACTCTGATACGTATTGTTTGTTTGCATCATTCAATGGACGGTAGTAATTTCCTTTTCCTAATTTGTTACGACAGTTTAACAAATCAAATGCATTGTTAAATTCTGCTGTGGGCTTAACTCCTGATAATAATTTAAGCTCTTCACAAAACAACAAACTACTACTTACACTTTGACTAAGTGTTTGTGCTGCTAGGCGCACATTCATTTTGTTTTCAAAATAACGTATATGTGTTTTTTTTAAATTTATTGGCTGCATGTAGACCTTTAGACTCCTGTAACTCCTGTAATTTTACTATATGATTCCATTTTATTATTTCTCCTTTACCATTTTGAATTGCTTGTTTATCTCCTAAAGTATTGCGAACAAGTTTAATCATATGAGACACATCCCAAAATACATAAATTGGATTAAACTGTAATGGTGTGGATGGATTATTAAACCATGGCTTAAATTTTGGAGAAAAATAATTAAAATTTGATCCCAGTGAAGTGCACAATGCACATAGATAAATTGCTGGGAGCTCCATCAAATGTGATAGAATGGCAAATTACACCAGTTTCTTGCAAAAGTTCAAAACACTTGGTCAGAAGATTGGCCCTTTCACTCCCACATAAGCTATGTATCAAAAAATATCCTAGTGGTACTTTCCAATGACCGTTAACGCAAACCGCAAGGAAAACCAAAGCGTTTGTTGCTTCTTGTGCATTGTCAAAATCTTCACTGTCTTCTCCAGCATTAGTACTTAAGTCCACCTGTCCATAAATTTTACCATTTAAATAGGATATTTGTTTTCTTATTGACATTTCATCAGTACAAATGTTGCATATTATTAGTTGAGGAGATTGTTTTACACGTAATTGAATAGCTTCAAAAGCTTCTTTTGTAAATCCGGGGTTACCATCTACTACGGAATACCAAGTTTTTAATGTTGCTGGGTGAGGTAGTAAATTTTTAAAAGTTTTCCTGACAAACATATATGCCTTTGAAGAGTAAAACTGTAATGTAAGGGCAAAGCTTCGAATAGATGATGAATATTTACTATTGCGGTATTTTAATGCTCTATTTAAAATATCTTTAATAGGCTCAGAAGTAGTGTTCTAGAAAAAAAACTACTACTATTAAATTATAATTAATGTAAATATATTAATAACAATGATTTATACAGTTTATACATAAAACCAACAACTGCTCGGCTACTATAACTACTCTACTACTACTTTAGTGGTCTAGAAGAAAAAAATACACTGCTACTAAATTATAACTAATGTAAATATATTGAAATATTAATAATAATAAATTAAAAATTTCACAAAAAACACAATTTCATTAGAAAACTACAAACACAATTTTGATTTTATTGGTCCATTCTTGATACAAATCAGGATGATTGAAATTCATAAAAACAAAAAATAAAAATTGTATTAATATTAGCTGCACAAATAACATAATTCTAAGAGTTAATATTAATTTATTGTTTTCAATGATTTATAAAGTTAGTTTATAGTTCATACATTACCAGAATGTTGTCATGGGCTGCTTCACTCAATAAATTCTGTTTTTTCATGTATGCAAACAAACTTTTCAATGATGATAATTTTTTTTGTAACCTATTAATTCGTTGTTTTAATGTTTTGATTTTTCTTCTCTGTTTAATGATTTTTAATTTAGCCAATTTGAAATTTTCTTTAGCACGTTTCGGAGTACACAAATCTGGAGTAGTCACATCACCAACATAACAAATTCTCCTTCGTTTTGGAGTTTCTGAAATGAAATCATTCATTATGACATATAAACAACACTAATAAATTACAATTTATAAAAATATTCATTATTAATATACCAATAATGCACTCAGATGGTGTAGAAGATGGTTCATTGTCAGTAATTTCAATTACTAAAATAAAGTATAAAACAGTTTCAATTAAAATTAAATATAATAATTAATTAATAACTATTCTTACTTTGATTAATATTTTGATTTGTGTCATTGTGTGAACAAGACAGTTCACTGTCAGTTATTTCAAGTACTAAAATAAAGTATAAAACAGTTTCAATTAAAATGAAATATAATAATTAATTAATAACTATTCTTACTTACTATTTTTACTATAGGATACCATACGATCAGGTTCAATCGTTTGCATTCTGTTTCAAAAAAATAAAATTACTAAAAATAAAAGCACATTAAAAAAATAACCATAAATTCTTACTTAGGCTTGTTCACATATACATGTTGTGCAATCTTCTTAAATTTTGTAGGAACTGCACCAGGTTTTAATAATTTCCTCTTTGTCGCCTTATAACTATGTTGTTCAAAATGGAGGGAACATATTCTCCTGTCTGGAGAATAGTCGTTTTCATTATAGCCACAGTCTTTTAGCCAAGCGTTTCTTAAATGTTTATCAGCAGGTAACCTGGAAATGTAATTTTGATTTATAATATGCTACCTATCACCAGCCAAGTGTTCATTCTATATAACAATGTTTATATATTTATAACTTATGTGTGCAATGTTAAGCCTGAGATTTTGGATGGCGTTGATTGGCAATAAAAATAACAAACTCTGCCCATGTTGATGAAAACAATTTAATAATTGAATATACAATTTTGATATCCAATTAGTGATTACTAATTAGTTAGTACTTGCCACTTGGTAAAAAAAATTAATAAGTTGACAAAATTTAAAAATTTTATTTTAAACGTTTTAATATTTAATTTCAACGTTATCACTTTCACTTATCAGTATCATTCACATATATTTCTGAACATGCACATTAGTGTCGTGTACCATGAAATTTTGAAGGTGGCGGGGATGATGTTGGACACAATTCGGTATACGCATAGCTCCATCCATAGTATATGATCTAAGATGGACATTTACTTATATAGAAAGAAAAGGGGCACATGCTTTTCTTTGATCGTAACGACTGCCCACAGATTATTTATTTTTTTACTAAGTTACAATTTAGGTTAGGTGCAGAGCAGTGTTGCCTGCATACCAATATATTACAGTACTCCCTTTTTGAGTATATACTTAATTTTTTTGATTATAAATGATATAAATTGAATTTTAAAAGAAAAATAATTCAATAAAAAAAAATTACATTTTATACTTATTTTTACAAGTTTAATTTATCAATTGGTTTGATCATCCTTTTCGGTTTCCTGATTGCTAAATGTGTATATTGTTTAGTTCTTGTGTTGCAACTAGTTAGCTCTACACTTTCCTCTTTTTGCTTTTCTGTGTTCTCACTGTCAAGTTCGGCATAAGCTGAAATTACTTGGTCCAAATGTCTTTTCCATATTAAACCTTAATCTATTTTAACAACATATGTTCTTTCACCCAGTACTTCTAAAATTATTCCTTTTATCCATGTTGGTGATTTACTGTTTCTGTAGTCTTTGGTATATACCGTATCACCTACTTTATATAACTGTGTCCTTCCTTTCTTATTTTCCATTTGAGTCTGCCTATTCCTGCGCGTTCTTAAAAAATCTAGTCTGGTTCTTATCATTCTACCAAACACTAATTTCGATGGTGATTCATTGGCAGTGTTGGGAATAGATAACTAATAATTTATCTAGATAAAGATAAAAATAACAGTACTAAAATAATTTATTTTTTAAATAAACTCCATAGGAATGTATGAAGAGGGATTCTCTGACTTGATAAATAATTACAGAAATAAGGTTACATTTGAAAAAAAAATAATAATGGTTTAAGCCATATTTTTTTTTTATTATTTATTTAATCAAAATGTTTCAACATATTACATGTTTGTTATTTCAATTAATACAATTTAGAATTTAGAATTTAATTGGAATATGGTATGGATGATCGGAAAGCCATATTTGATCTACTACATAAAATCATATTAAAAGTTCTATTGTTTGACCTGTTACACTTAGGTGTCAAAACTTGGATTGCCTCAACTGGTGCTGAGGCTGGAATAGTAGTATACTAGTATTATATTTTAGGAATACCTATTTAATAATAGGGTATTGATTTAAAATGTCTGTCTTTTTTGTTTGAACTTAGGAAAGATATTTCTAGTAGATTTGCATCACTTAGAGTTTTACTTCAATTTCGATGTATTTATCAGATGGTTAGTTGATTCTTCGGTTGATTGCGTACTTGAATCATTGTCTATTTAATATAAATGATATGGAGGAGAGTTAAATGCTTTATCTTGTTTAACTTACAGAAGTTATTGAATTCTTCAGATTCTAATTGTGCACCATTGTCAGACACTAAATATTCAGGTAAACCAAAACGTGCAAAGGTTTCTCTTAGCTTCTTTAATGTCTTAGTTGAATCTGTAGTTGTCATCTCAAAGACTTCAGGCCATTTTGAATATGCATCTGTAATAATTAAATATGTTTTAGTGTGAATAGGATCAAGAAAATCTATGTGAACCCTCTCATATGGTTTGCTTGCTCCTGGCCAATTAATGATTTTACTGATAGGAGGATTAGGCCTTAACTTCATGCACACATCACAGGCTTTGATCATCTGTTCAATGTTCTCATCTAATTTGGCCACCAAAAATAGGCTCTTGCTAATGATTTTGTTTTTGATATTCCCATATGTGACACATGTATTTCATGAAGTAAATCTTGTCTTACTTTGCTTGGTATGATTACACGATAACCCCACATTATTGTATTGTGTTCAATTGATAGTTCGTTTTGACGTTGAAAGTATGGTAAGTATGGTTTTAATTCATCATCAACAGTACTAGGCCATCCTTAATTAATGTACGAAAATACTTTACTTAAAATAGCACCATACATTATTTCTTTACTCACTTTTTGCACATCAATTGGTGTATGTTGACTATCTATGAAATTGATGCACTCAACTCTCTGTCACAGTGTCATTGTTGACATAATCGATTGGTAATCTTGATAAACCATCAGCTGCACCATTTTTCTCTCCATTGATATATTCTAATTTGTAATCAAATTCTGATAAATATACAGCCCAGCGTTGTAATCTGCCAGCTGCTGTTAAAGGTATTCCTTTCTTATCACCAAACAAAGCCAATAAAGGTTTATGATCAAATACCAATGTGAATTTTCTACCCAATAAATACTGTGAAAACTTGTTCACACTCCAATATAGAGCTAAAGCTTCTCTATGGATAAAGAATATCGTCTTTCAGTTTCGTTCAATGTTCTTGAAATGAAGCTTACTGGTCTCTCTTTTCCCTGATCGTCTTGCTGTAATAGTACCGCTCCTATGCCAGTCTGAGAAGCATCACAGTATTGTTTGATGGGTAACATCATGTCATAATGTGTTAATACATTATCAGATAATATTGCTTCTTTGCACTTATTAAAGGCTATATCACATTTTTCTGACCTTACAAATTTGACTTCTTTTCTTAATAATTTATATAGAGGTTCCAAAATGTTAGCTAATTGATTTATAAATTTACCATAGAAATTAATCATTCCAATATATGCTCTTACTTCAGTAACATTTTTTGGTTTCGGTACTTCTACAATTGCTTTTATTCTATCAGGATCTTTTTGTATACCATTAACATCTACAATGTGGCCTAAATATTTTATTTGCTTCTGAAAAAAGTTACACTTACTCAACTTTAATCTCAGTCTAGCTTGAGAGAGGCGTGTGAAGACTTCTTCTAAATTACTTAAGTGTTCTTCAACTGTTTCACCTGTAACTACTTATATCATAACCCCTTTTATCCTTGTAACACTTTTTCGACTAAGTGTTGGAAAATGCTGCTGGCAGATTTTGTTCCAAATGGCAATCTGGTTATTATAAAAATGCCCTTATTTGTACTCCATGCTAATAGGTATTGAGTTTCTTCATTGAGTGGTATTTGATTATATGCATTCAAGAAATCCAATTTTGTGAAATATTTACCTCCCCTTAATGCATTAAATAACTCCTCTATTCTGGGTAGTGGGTGCTTATACTCTTCAATACGTTTATTTTATCTACTTTTATTTTTAAAGAGTAAGGCACTACCTTGGGTTTGAAAATATTGGTCTTGCGTTGTCCTTAACTTTGATTTCAACTTGTTCATATTTATATAACCCACTTTTGTTCAAAAACAATTCTTTGTATTTTTTTATTAACTCATTTAGTCTTATGTTATCAACTTCATCCTTTTCACTCAGTTTCTCAAACTTGTCGATATTTGTTACTTCCATATTAAATAACTTCATTAGATTTCTGCCCAACAATGGTCTATTTTCACTTTTGATAATAACTAACTTGGCTTCATGCTCAATATTATTGATTTCAATTTTGACATTAATTTCACCCACTGGTTCTATTATTAAACCATTGTACATTTTGAACCTTTCTTTAGTTGGTTCGATTGGACAAGTATTAACTACATCAAGATACACTTTCTCTGCAAAATAGATACTCCAGCACAAGAGTCCAGTTCCATATTGACTATAGTACCATTGATTTTAACGTCAACTAGAATAGGTTCTACTGTACTTTTGACATAAATATTGAACATTTCTATTGAGCTATCAGCACTATTACCGTCTGTTGCTTCTAAATAGCCTTTTCTTAGGCTCTTCACATAACCTGTCCAAAACTGGCCCATTTAACATACCAGGAATGAATTTGTCTCTCAAGATGCTGTCAAGCATTCCTCCAAAGTTGCAAGAAATGGCGCTATTTTTGATTTTGATGTACCATTCATTAATTGTTTCACCACTGTTTTGTGATAACTTATAAAACTCATTCCGGTTTCTAAATACTGAACTACGCGGAGAGAACTGGTCTTAAGCATTGCTATTAATTCTTTATACGATTTGTTTGACGGCATCTCTGGGTCACATAAGTCCTTAATTATTTTATATGCTTGGTCACCAATGGTAGTTAACAAAACTGCTACTTGCCTGTTTCCCTCTATCATGTTCGCCATAAAATACTGTTCAAGTCTTTCTTGATATATTGTCCATTCACCGCTGATATGAAACTCAGGAATAGATCCAATATTGCCATAGACTCTGATCATTTGAGCGCTTTGCTCTATTGAGTTCGGATTTGTCTTATTGTTCGGTGCCATCACCTTGATCACTGTCACCGTTACTCAAACAATTTACTTATACAGTGAATTTAAACAGAAAGTTTGCAAACACGATATTTATAATTTACCTCGTCGCCATTGTTATATATTTAGTAAAAGTATACTATTATTACCTTTTTATATTATGGACATTTACTTATATAGAAAGAAAAGAAAGAAAAGGGGCACATGCTTTTCTTTGATCGTAACGACTGCCCATAGATTATTTATTTTTTTACTGAGTTACAATTTAGGTTAGGTGCAGAGCAGTGTTGCCTTCATACCAATATATTACAAATGATATGGCAACATTGTACGTAAACTCGTTCTCAATCGTATTCTTTTTTGGGTTTTTTTAGGGTCAGTGGTAAGTTCTTTGTTATTTTTAAGTGTTCTCAATCGTTCGATAGCCGTAATGGACGGGCGCAAAATCACGGTTGACAAAAATCTCCCGGTCGCGTTCAGTTCGATTTTAGGCTGGATTTTGATGGGACCAATTTCCGAGGGGGAACTGGCGTCATTTCATTCATTACCGGTGTCCCTTACTATTTCCCTAGAAGGACTCATGCATCGCTTTTGGGAAGTCGAAGAGCCTGAGGTTGCTCCGGAGACCTTGACTGATGATGGGCGATGCGAACAAATATTCCGAGACGGACTCATGCGTTTACCATCTGGTCGTTTTGCCGTGCCACTACCGTTCCGCGCACCCGTTTCCGACCGTACATTTGATCGATCCCGTGAAACAGCAATAAAGTGGTTCGAATTGTTAGAACGAAAACTGACCACTGATCCTAAGCTTTAGTCGATGTATAAGGACTTCATGGCCGAATATCTCGCGCTTGGTCATATGTCGGTTGCAACCACCCCCGGGCAATATTATATTCCCCACCATGCTATATGTAAGAATGATGGTGTAGATACGAAAATTAGAGTAGTCTTTGACGCATCCTCGAAAGGTCCCACCGGTATGTCGTTGAATCGCGCGTTGCTTCCCGAACCCAAATTACAGCGCGATATAGTTGATATCTTAATCCGTTTCCGTTTATTTCGACACGTATTCACGGCGAACATCTGTAAGATGTACCGTCAAATTTTGATTTTACCTGAGTTTCGTGCTTATCAGCACGTATTGTGCCACGACTCCCCACTTGATCAAGTGATCGATTATGAACTTAATACCGTGACGTATGGAATAAACTGCGCCCCCTTTTTAACCCTCTGCGCATCATAGCTGACAGTAATTGTGATTCGTTTCCACGAGTTCGCGACGAGTTATGTTATCAAACATACGTCGACGACATCTGTTACGGGGTGGATACCATTACCGACGCGTCGCTGTCTAAACGGAACTAAATGCAATACTAGCGCGGTCAGGTCTCGAATTACGTAAATGGTCAAGTAATACCCCGGCTATCTTGCAGGCCGTACCGGCCGATCATTACGTCGTAAAATCTACGTCATTCCCCGACGACGATAGCGTAGGCACGAAGGTTCTCTGTAAACACTGGTATCCGAGCGATGATTATTTTTGTTGTGAACTCAGTTTAAAGCTATCACCAACATTCACGAAACGTGGTATCTTTTCACTGATGGCCCAATTCTTTGATCCATTGGGTTTGTTTGCAACCCTGCGATTTTTTGGCTAAACATATAATGCAACGTACATGGCAGGCGACGTGTGGGTGGGACGGCCCGTTGCCATGCGACATTCGCACTGATGGGGCACAATTCGTGGTCGAGTTGCCACAGCTGTCGACCTTTCGCGTTCCGCGGTTTTGCAACACCTCTCCGGGTACGATATGTTTTTTATACGGTTTTTGTGACGCGTCATTACGAGGGTACGCGGCTGTGCTTTATTTGCGCGTACTCGATGCACCACTAGATTCGTCTGTCTTTCTTATCGGTACAAAGAACAAATTAGCTCCAATCAAAGTTTTGACGGTGCCACGATTAGAGCTAAAAGCTGCCTTGTTGCTCATTCGATGGTTGAATCGTGTAAAGGTGGCTCTAGGGAATCGCGTTACCATTGTAGACACTTTCGCGTGGACGGACTCATTAGTGGTACTTTCGTGGTTGACTGTACCACACGAAATGTTTAAAAAATACGTGTCAAACCGCATACATCAGATTCAATCCGTTTTACCAGATTGTCATTGGCGATATGAGTCGACGCTTGATAACCCCGCCGACTGTGCGTCACGTGGAATAATGCCGTCAGAATTACCAAAATGTATGTTATATTGGCTCGGCCCGAAGTTTATTAGGGACCATCCGAATGAATGGGGGAGGGATAAGGATCGTCTACCATGTTCCGACTTGCCCGAAATCCGGCCTATCAACCTCTTAGTACAACCTAAAGACCCCCCTTCGGAGTGGTTCGCGCGCTTTTCTTCCTACGATCATATGATTCGTGTAGTGGCCAAGATGCGCTGTATCCTACCAAAAAGTCGTCACCGTGCTGCCGAAGTGACACTGGTCCTCACGCGTTTCGAGCTCGACGATGCGTTACGCATTATTGTCCTTCATTCACAACAGTATTTTTTTGACGAACTTCGTGACAAATTGCGTAAGAATGCCCGTGTATCTTCGAAGCCGCTTGCTCGGCTATGCCCGTTTATCGATGACCAGGGAGTCTGCGTAGGAGGTCGACTAAGACATTCCAACCTACCGTTCGAAACGATAAACCCAATACTATTGTCGAAGTGTTCTTTTTTATCGACATTAATTTGCCGACGTTGGCATAAAATTAAGTGTCGTCCTGGGTCACGCTTAATGTCCGCGATGATCCGCCGACACTTTTGGATTGTGTCGCTTCGCTCGGTTATCCACACTATCTTGACACAATGTGCGGCGTGTGTGCGTTTTGACGGTTGTAACCCACAACCATTGATGGCCGATTTGGCATTTCAACTCCCCTGCGGCCCCTCATTTTGGTGGGCTTTGGAAAGCCGCAGTACGCTCAACAAAAAGGTTGCTCACCCGCGTTGTAGGTTCACACGTTCTGACTTACGAAGAATTTATTACAGTATTGTGTCTGGTGGAAGCCGCTTTAAATTCGCGACCTCTTACTCCGTTATCATCAGATCCGCTCGATCTTGAATGTTTGACACTGGGGCATTTTCTCGTCGGTCAACCACTGCTCGCTGTGCCTCCTCGGTCACCCGCATACCCAGATCGACCTATAGTCAATAGGTGGAAATTATTAGATCATTGTCACCAAACGTTCTGGCACCGGTGGTCGACCGAGTACCTTCATACTCTCCTAGAACAGGTTAAATGGACCGATAGCCGTCCCAACGTCAAAGTAAACGATATGGTAGTTCTTCGGGACCCCTTAGCGCCGCCTTTAGAATGGCGACTTGGTCGCGTAACTGGTGTCGAACCGGGGGCCGACGGAGTGGTCCGGGTCGTGCACGTATTGAAGTCCCGTGGCATGATTACCCGTCCAGTGGTCAAAGTAATAGTGCTTCCTACCGACGGCCAGTAACACTTAACCATAATTATTAATTCCTTTTAGTATTTACCAATATACTCGCACAATTGCTTATGGTTATAGTTTGTGTTCTCGCATTGAGCTCCCCAACTTCAAGAAGAACGTATTTCATAGTCAGATGTGCATCACCACGATTCCTGCGCCTTCGACTATTTCTTATTCTACGATATGTGAGGCAACGCCTCCCATAGGGGGAGGATGTTCGAACCGGAGTCGTTTTCGCGTATTTGACTAGCAGTGTGTCCATTTGACACCTGTCTGGTCACGCCGCTGGTTTTACGACGACGAAGTGCGCTTGCTCGAACTTTTGGCGACCGACGTCACTGACCACCGGTTGTTCTGCGGTCCGTCGTTGTCGTCTTTGTCTTTTTACCACCGCCGTCCGGTATAGTTCGGCGTGACCGTGGCTGTCGGTCGCTTTTGTTGTACCACGTTGACGTCGTGTGTCGACCGACAACCTTTTTTGATACTGTGTGCGGGTTTGATTCCCCAACATCACTCGTCGCACGTAACTACACGTGCTCGCACTTTCGCATATACAGTAAAACCTGTGTAATATGGAGCCTGAATAACGTGGAAACCTGACTTTTATGGAAAAATGTTACGGTCCCGGCGAATCTAATGTAGTTTTAAATGCATCGTTCCCTGAATAAGATGGAACCTGTTTAACGTGGAAATGGAAACAATATTTTGTCATATACCTGTATATCATGGGAATATGTACATGTACTATTTTAAAATTATCAGTCAATGAATATAATCTATATCATTTATATAGATTATTCGTTGCAATAAGTTTATTTTATCGATAAGTGTCGTAGTAGTGTTCTGACGTAGACTGTGTATAGACGTATATTCAATATGACGTCCAAAAATAAATGTTTAACACTAAATGAAAAAATTAAGCTAATTGAGTCAAGTGAAAAAGATAAATGAACAGTAAAACAAATTTTTGAACTTTTCAAATGTGGAAAAAGTCAAGTGTATAATATATTAAAGCAAAAAAATGAAATAAAAGAACAATGGATGAATTGTATGCAATAAGCTTAACTATAAAAATGTAAAATTCAAAATTCTATGTATGTACGTATAATTTTCATTTTAGGAAATGGGCGAATGAAAAGAAAAACAAAATCCAACGCTAATGAAGAAATTAATAATTTGACTTGGGAGTGGTTAGTAAGTGCTAGAGCAAAAAATATACCAATTTCTGGACAAATTATACAGACTAAAGCGCGCCAAATTGCTGAACAAATGTCAGTCACCGAATTTAAAGCATCGAATGGGTGGTTATGGAAAGTTTTAAAAATCGACATAATATTGTTTGGTATCAAATTTGCGGTGAGTCAAATAGTGTTGATGTTCAAAATGTTGATGAATGGAAGGTGAAATTAAAACTAATTATTGAAGGATATGAACCTAAAAATATTTATAATGGTGATGAAACGGGTTTATTCTTTCGCGCATTACCAAGTAAAACACTATCAGTGAAAAGTGAAGAGTGTAAAGGTGGTAAGCTTTCCAAAGAACGTTTAACGGTATTTTTATGTGCTAACATGGAAGGAGAATTTGAAAATTCTCTTGTTATAGTCAAAGCACAAAAACCCAGGTGCTTCAAAAATGTAGATCTGACAAAATTTCCCGTAATTTGGCGAGCTAATAATAAAGCATGGATGACTGGAAGCATATTGGAAGATTGGTTGCATACATTCAACAATAAATTTGAAAAACAAAATCGAAGAGTTATTTTATTTCTTGATAATGCAACATGTCATCCGCATTTAAATTTGTCAAATGTTCGTTTAGCGTTGCTTCCAGCTAACACGACATCACTTAACCAACCTATGGACCAAGGAATTATTTATTCGATTAAAGTAAACTATCTTAAAATGGTTTTACAATCATTATTAGCAAGTATGGATAGCATAAAAAGTGTTAATGAATTACCAAATAAAATTAATGTACTAGATGCAATTTATTGGTTGAATAAATCTGTAAACCAGATACAGTCAAAAAATGTTACATAAAAACCGGGTTTAATTTAGTTTTGGACCAGCCAACAGATGCCATTAACGATAACGATAACGAGTTTAAATTGCTATGTTCTACAATAAATGAAAAAGTAGATAGTGATGAATATGTTAACATCGATAAGCATTTATGTACTTATGATACTGTTATTATTAATAATACTACAGTTAAACCTTGCACTTCTATAGACGTTGAACAATCCAGTTCCGAAGACGAAACATTTAATGTACCATTGCACGGCAATGATATTAAAACGTATAAGAACGCCCTCCATGAAATAAAACGATTAGAAATGTTCGCATTAGATCAAAATAATGAAAATGAACTTCTTGAATCAATTCTCAACTTGAAAAATTTAGTAGTAAAGAAAATGGCAAGTCAAGTAAGAAAACAAAAAACATTGGATGATTATGGAGTAAAATGCAATAGTAAATAATATGTAAAATATATGAAATAAATAAATTAATAATAAATAATAAATTATATTTAATAAAGATCTGTCGTGAATTTTTTTTTTTTGCAACCTGCATTAAATGGAAACCTGTCTAAAATGGAAAAAATATCCGGTCCCAACTATTTTCATATTACATAGGTTTTACTGTATTATATTATACTCAAACGCGGAGTTCTCGTGTGGCTCGTGACATTGTATAATCACGAGGTCAACGGTCAGACAACGGATTCACCATCGTCGAGCAATCTACAATTTAATTTGGCGAATTCGATGGATTGCGCAAACTATTCTTATCGATATCCGTCTTCGTCGTGGGATTCCGCCACCAGTTGTGACCAGGCACCAGCGGTATCGTTGATATTATTATTATTCTATTTTTTTGTGTTTGTATTAATTTGCATATTGCGCATTTGTTGTGCCCTTTATACTATATAATTTCATTGGTATTATTATTATTATTATTATTATTTTTTACAATCGTCCGAAGAGACGTCTTTGGCGTTGTACTGTGTTGTATTGTTTGTGGTTTATGAAGCGATTGATTATTATATATTTATTTTTATACCATATTTCTTGTTTTTAATATTATCATATTTTACTCCCACACATTCCGCGAGTCGCTCAGCAAACTGCCCAAGCAAGTGCTGGCACCGCAAACAGGTGTAAAACGATGCTTATCTCCCGTTATCGTTTTTTTCCTTTTTTTCCAAAACCGTCGAAATTTTCCCTTTTCGCCTCCCGTTCGCCGCTCGTCGACTCTTCTCTCACGAGTTTTCCCGGTTGGTAGAATCGGGTTAGACTTGGTTATGATTCAATTTGTGAAACAATAATTAATAATAAAACAGAATATATTAATTGATATAATATTTATCTTGTGTGGCATATTGTCTACGTTTAGTCATACTGACAGTACAGCTGTAACTGAGCTTAACGCACAAAAAACAATTCTAAATTCTGGGTCTAATTACATTTATTATTTGTCGACAGAGCTATTTTCTTCAAATAAACTATTTATTTTTATTTAATAAATTAAACCGACATTAACTAGACGTTGCTAGGCGAACACACATTTCTGTTGTTTGAATTTACTCACAGACAGTACATAATAAATACTGTTACAATATTATAGATTTGAGATGACAGTTATAAATTCCGTGTCTGTTAAAATGACAAATACATGATTATACTTATTAAATCAAATTGATAATTGACATTCAAACACAGTATGTTTTCAGTTCCATTTAATCCGATACACTGACTTGGACTGAATTCACTCAAACATACTTTATAATATTAAATGTAAGATATATTTAGACTGACTGATGTAGATTATAAATCCAGGATAGTATACTGGATATTTTATAATATACATTCAATGAGCAACGTTCAACTGTTCTTATGTTGTCTAAAGTATGCTCTGTTATGTGGTTCATTTATACTTAAATAAACATAAACTTATGTACCTACTTTATTTTATAATTGATGTATTTGTATATATTAGTGTACTAACATAGTAATAATAGTAGTAATAGTAATAGTAATAGTCTGTAGTAATAGTCTTTTCTTTTTTAATAAAATATATCTGAAAAGGCAGTCATTGCTTTCATTGCCTTTCATATTACATAGGTATACTATGCATATGCATTTATACATATTTCTTTTTTTTAAATTCAATAAATTACATTATATTACTTTGAGTTTTTGGTTTTGTATTCGATAGTCACAAGGTAATCCTATAGAATAGCTACTCCGTCTCACCATAGGTTCCTCATGTTGGTAGTTGGATATTCAATTGTAGAATAGAAGTGAAGTTAAACGTTTGTCGACGTCGATCGAATCAGCCTGTTTTTACAGCCACTGTTATTATACTACCAAAGTAATCCCCCAATTATATGTTAATGTACATAAGGGCAAATAATGTGAGTAGGTCAGTCAATGTTGTTAACTCATAATATAATAGTATATTGATGTAGTATATTAGTCAGTTAAGCTCACCAAATGTGAAATCTGAATAAATATGTATAGTTAATTCGAGACCTAGCCTAGAAGGTTTTACATTGTAGATCCGGAGTTGTTTTGAACTGAATTGTAAGAACCCGTGCAGGAAGCGAGTTTGATCCCACCGGGATAATGTATTATGTCCTTTAATAGGCTTTTGCCAAAACAATGCTCCCTTATAGCTGCCCACCACAAATTTTCAATCTCTCCCTTTCTGTGTAAAATATTCTTACATATCCTTAAATCAAGGCTTGATTGGTGGCTTGACACCAACTCTATCCTATCGACAAATATATTTGCATTCAGGAAAGGTCTGAGAACCACGGAATACCTCGCAACGTTCATAGGTCATATCTATCGCTCCTTTAATAACAACAATTTTTTTTTGCTACTTTCGTTGTTATCCGTGGCACCTTTGACTCCGTCCATATCTCCACTCTTATATCACATCTTTTTTCTTTATATGCTCCTCCTAAATTCTGCAATATATTTCTCTCTCTCTCTTAAATCACAGAAATCTCGTATTCTCCTCTAATATTGGCTCATATAATATTCGTTCTACATTCACAGGTCTCCCACAGGGCAGTTGCCATAGCCCATTACTATTAAATATATATATGAGCATTGTCGAAAAGTAACTAACGTCACTCGGACACCAATGTCTCAATTACGCTGATGATATTGTCTGACTCAGTAGAGACGACATTTTATAGGATGAAAATGTTGTAAAGGACCGATTTGCAGAATATTCTAATAATTTAAATGATGGAGATCACATTGATGTTCTTAGCTTACACAGAGACGATCCATTAGAACACAGCAATAAATCAAAAAGAGATGAAGTCATGGAAAACGAATTTGAATCAATAAGTAAAGATAGCAATGAACATCGAGAACACGAACAAGGAAATGGTCATATGTCAAAGTGTACAACTTTTGCGAGATAGAAGTAATATTAAGAAATCATTCCTTTCCTAACTAGCACCAAAACATTCATAATGTGTGAAAAGAATATTCATTTGACTATGATCGAATAATCATATAATATTCTAGATTCTTCTATCAACCCTCTATCAATCTACTAATCTCCTCCAAAAGCTGCTAAATGAGCCACTTATAATCAGTCTATGAATATACTATCAATATGCAATATGACATCAATAGTTCAAAACGAATATTCATTGAATGATTATGATTAATAAAAGCATATTCTATATGGATATTCAAAATTGAAGTCTTAAAATAACTGGTGATATTATGCATAGAATAAGATATTAATATTCATTTCTTAGTCATTAAATAATATAGGTAGAAGCTATATATATAATTATATAGTTACCGTTATTACTAATTTATATACATATTAATTGTTATACCATATTTTATATATAAAAATATATACATAAAATTGTTATATATATATAAATTAATAAAATATGGTTAACAATAAATAGATTGTGTACTAAATTATAATGCGTGATTATATATTTAGTTATGAAGTAGATTACCCATTTGCAATAGGAAAAACGTGTTTATAATTTTTTTTCCGTTTAAATATTTATATAAATTCAAAACAATGTATTTATTTAGATTTCAGTAACTTTAATTTTTAGTAAAATAAATACATTAAAAAAAAACTTTATAACGAAAACTAGTCGAGCAATAGATTAATATTTTAAACAGGTAGGATTAGGAATACCTAGGTTTAAATTATAAGTATTAATTATTAATATATAAGTGTATATATTATTCATATAATTTATAAAAAAAAGATGAAAATAAAGATATTTTTTAACATAATATTTGCACATCTTGCATTTAAATTATAATATATGTGATTAAAAATGAATATTTATAACAGGTGATAATTTCTAAAAAGAAATCATCACAAATAAAATACATTAAAAATAAATTGTACAACATTATAATATATAACTAGCCAAGCTAGATTAACATTTTAAATATAAGTAAAGTATAAATAAGTATTATTACTTATATAATTTATAAAACAAATAAAAATAAAGATATTGTTTAACGTAATATTTGCACATCTTGCATTTAAATTATAATATATGTGATTAAAAATGAATATTTATAACAAGTGATAATTTCTAAAAAGAAATCATAACCAATAAAATACATT